>NC_087514.1:40657232-40857232 GCF_963921805.1 Phalacrocorax carbo
AAAACTGAACACAATACTCAAGGTGTGGCCTCACCAGCGCCAAGTATGGGGGCACTATCACCTCCCTGCTCCTGCTGGCCGCACTCTTCCTGATACAAGCCAGGATGCTGTTGGCCTTCTTGTCCACCTGGGCACACTGCTGGCTCATGTTCAGGCGGCTGTCAACCAACACCCCCAGGTCCTTCTCTGCCAGGCAGCTTTCCAGCCACTTTTTTCGAAGCCTGTAGCGTTGCCTGGGATTGTTGTGACCCAAGTGCAGGACCCAGCACTTGGCCTTGTCGAACCTCATACGATTGGCCTCGGCCCATCAATCCAGCCTGTCCAGGTCACTCTGTAGAGCCTTCCTGCCCTCCAGCAGATCAACACTTCAACCCAGCTTGGTGTCATCTGCAAACTTACTGGGGGTGCACTCAATCCCCTTGTCTAGATCATCAATGAAGATATTGAACAGGACCACCCCCAACACTGAGCCCTGGGGAACACCACTCATGACCAGCCGCCATCTGGATTTGACTCCATTCACCACCACTCGCTGGCCTCAGCCAGCCAGCCAGTTTTTAACCCAGCGCAGAGTGCACTTGTCCAAGCCGTGAGCAGCCAGCTTCTCCAGGAGAATGCTGTGGGAGACAGTGTCAAAGGCCTTACTAAAGTCCAAGTAGACAACGTCCACAGCCTTCCCCTCATCCACTAAGCGGGTCACCTTATCATAGAAGGAGACCAGGTTAGTGAGGCAGGACCTCCCTTTCATAAACCCATGCTGGCTGCGCCCGATCCCCTGGGTGTCCCACACGTGCTGCTTAATGGCATTCAAGATGATCTGCTCCATGACCTTTCCCAAATCTTGGGAGGCAAAGCTGCTGTTCTCTGTTATAGCATGGAAATAAGAGTGTGTTTAGTCCATGAAGCCTGTCTGTGTTTACTTTTATAATGCCAGTCCAATATACTTGCCAACTGAGTACCTCTATTTGTTTTGAAAAATTTTTTTGCTTAGATTCTTTGCTTATTCAGCAAAAGCTGAGACTAAGCTGTGCCTCCCTTTTTACCACCGTAACAGAATACTCCTCTATTTCTGCAGAACCCTGCTTCCTAGCTAGTATTAGTTATTATAATTCATTTCAAAATCTTCCAATTTAAGTTAATTTGAAGATGAACACATCTTCAAAGTGTTTGGGCCCAATGAGTTTCACAGGTAGCAAATTTCTTTAAAGTGCATTTTAAGTAAGAATTCTTACCCCTTAGGGAAAAGTTATGCTGACTTGAAGGCCAGTTTTGTCTCTGTTTGCTCACTGAAAAAAAACCAAAAACAAAACCAAAATGCAATAGTTATACATTTACAATCAGGGCATATACTCCCCTGGGAAATATAAGCAAATATGATAGGCTTTTGCATATTATTAAACACAGGAAAATATAGTATTAACTATATTGCCTTTTGCTTACAGACTGAATTTTCTGAGACTTGTGAAATTCTAGTGATACTTATTATTTATATGTATATTTTTGGAAGATTTTATGTCTTGTCTTCAGCATCTGAGTGCAACAAGAGTTAATTCTGAATTATTTTTATGGTAGTAATTTACAGATATATTTGATATTGAAAAATGAAATGCTCCTCCTGCCTGCATGACTCCCATATGTAGCAAAGATATTTTCAGAACATTTGAAAACAACTACAGGAAATGTTTAGAATTTTTTAGGATAAGGGTATCCAACAGTTAATAATAAAAAATGTTACTATAGCCTCCTGCCAACATACAGTTTATTCAATAATCTGTCACAGTCATTGTTACAACCTTCACTACGTACATCTAGGTGGTGGTAGATGTTTGCTTCCAGCATTCCAATCCAATATCCAAGATGAGTTTAAGATAGACATTTGGATGGAGGGAGTGGTAGCTAACAGGTTTAGAGGACTACTGTGGAGGTGGGGGGGTCTTTTCACTTTAGGACAGTATTGTAAATTCAGATTGGTGGTGACCGAATGTCATTACCATTAGGTGGGTCTTTAGTGGCCTGTGTGAACAAAGTGGTGGTTTTGTTCTGCTGCCAAGAGAGCAGGTGTCCACAGCTCCCCACCCTTTATTACAGCTGGCACCCTTCTTTGTCTTAACCCAAACAGAAGGGATAACGGTGAGGAAAATGAACTTAACGACCTCCACCTTGGTAGCAGCATTCCCTCAAAGTCAAGACTGGAGAAACGCCTGTTGCTGCTGGTACGCTGCAGACCAAGCAGTCCAGGGTCCAGGCTCCTGAACCTGGCTCAGTGTCATGCATTTGACTTGCTCATTTGAAATGTAAAACATTCAAGAGCTCACTACAGCCTGTGCTGGAATGTGCTAACTTTAGTTGCTTTTGGCAAGAGCTCTACATTCAGAATCCAAGGCAGGATTTTCCCTGAAAGCATTGAAAGTGTGTCTACTGATGGCAATGAAAGGGCTTTTTTTTACATCCCTTCCCCCATGAAAGGGGAGGTGGGTGAGCTACTGTGTAAGGGAATGGTGCCAGGAAGCAATCCGACCTTGGGCACTTTCAGTTCCTCCCCTCCTGGTGGTTCAGAGCAGTGGTAAACTAGTGGTTGCAAACAGGAGAGCTGGCTCAAAAATGAAGGTTAGCGTAGGTCAGGCCTTTTCTGGCCTCCTGTCCCACTGCTGTGTGTATGAGTTAGAGAACAGAAACAATAAGAATTTTGTGCTTGGTTACCTCTGTGCCACCCAGTGTGGGTCCTTAGAGGGGCAATGTTACAATGCAACTCATCCTTTGATGGATGGGCAACTCAGCTCTTTCTAGTACTGTGTTTTACTCCTTCACTTGCAGAAGAGTCTTTTTGCAGCTGCTAGGAGCTGGTACACCTCGTTGTTATTCACTACAGCTGTGGTAATTTTATGTCACTGGGCATTTTGAAGTCCCAGCTCTGCAAAGTGTAGGGTGCAATGCACAAAAATGGTAGGTAAATAATATCGAGTTATCAAAATCGAACATCTCTGTCAGAGAAGGTAATCATGTTTTGAAATGAAGGTGCAGAATTACAGCCTTATGCAGAAGCCAGTCCAAGATCTCACCTGTAACAGGTGACACTAGAGCCGTGCAGGTGATATAGAGACTACCCCAAAGTGGCTCAGCACGAGAGCAGAATAATATCATCCCTATTGTCCCACTGTGAAGTTTCTCACACCATGAAGGCTTCTAGAAAATATTTATTTGCATGCTAATGGTGGGATTTGTAATCTGTTCAAAAGGGGCTAATAGTTCTGTCAACTTTATGACTTTTTCTTTATTGTGCAAAACAGCCCCTCCCATTATGATGCAAATGATAGATCCTGTGTTTTAACCTCTGCAGCTACTTCAACTCGGTGCTTGGAGTTTTTATTGTTTTTAACTGAGCTGCACTTTCAGGCTATTTAGGGCAGGATTTTTCAGGCTTGGTTTAATTAAAGAAAAAAAAAAACCACACACACACATCCTCCCCCCCCCCCCCAAAAAAAAACCCAACCAAAAAACCCAAACAATAAAAAAGTCATAACGAAATAGCCCCTAAACAAAAACAAATCCCCCATACTCCCCCAAAACAACAAAAACCTCACTCACACACCCAAAACACCCCAAAGTCAGCTTGATTTTTTTTTTTCCCCACATTATAGCATTGCAAGTGGTTGACTCCCATTGACTTGAATAAGACCAATGTAACTTTAGTGCTGTAGCAGAGACTCAGGGTCTGTATGACATCAAACATTTTTGTTATCAGACAACTGACGTGGTAGCAGAAAAAACACGTGATCATAGCTGAAACTGGCAAAAGGCTCATTATCTGGGCCTTCAAGGCTGATGCATGTGTGCAAGCCAGTGTGACTTTTTTACTATGTTATGCTTTCTGTTGTATCTACTCTTGCTTCAGATATGTTTAGATGATCATTTCAGTTGAAATGATCCAATTTGAATTTCCATTTCTCTTTAGAACTTTGCAGCACAACCCTATAAATTTTGATGGTTAATTTTTGCTTGTGTTGAATTAAAAATTAAAATACCAAGATGACTTGGGAGTCTAAATCTCATTTTCACCCTGTTTTAGAAAGAAGAAAAAAGAAAATTGTTTTCTTTGCGAATGAACACAGTTGAATGAGCTAAGCAATGCATTTCCAACTTTGATGGCAAGATCTCTGTTTCTTTACCATAGCTACTGTTCACGGTTCCTAATTCCCTTTAAGGGCATGATCCTCATGGACTGCTTCAGCTCCTAAGGGATCCTGTTAAAAAACTTGATTATGTGGTCATTGTAGAGTGACTTAGGAGGTAACACTTCTTTGACCAATATTGTTTGTAACAGTGTTGACTGTTATTCATCCAGTCTCACCTGAAGGAGTATAATCAGGTCTGTGCTTTTGTCCTGCTGCAATGCAAAATAAATTTGCTTTGCTCATGCCACTGCCTGACTTTACAATAGAGAAAGCATGTAACACATAATCAGCTGCTGTGTCTAAATGCAGTAGGCGAGATTGAGATCTGCGGGGCAGCGACAAATGACTAGCACAGTGACTTTGACATGTTGTGACATTGTCACTAGTGGTCACTGATCAGCTGCTGATTTTTCGCAGTATCAGAACTGCATTTAACCAGCCGTTAAACCTTTATTCAAAATTATGAATCCCGATCTCAGCAAGCTGGAGAAGTGTGCCAGCTGAAACTCCTTGAAGTTCTACAAAGCAAATGCAAAGCGCTGCAACCGATAACAGATCAGCACCTTGCAATAGTGGACACTGGGTGATGAATAGAAAGATGGATAGAAAGCAGCTTTGAAGAGAAGGAGTTAAGGATCCTAGGGGATGAATTGAACACGAGTCATAATGTGCTATTGACTTGATGAAGGCTAGCTGTGTACTGGACTGTTAGTAAGTGCGTAGGAAGCAGAATGAGGGAAGCAATTTTTTCCCTCCCTTCTGCACTCAAGACACTGTCTCTGGAGTATTGTGTCCAGTTTGGGGATCTTCAGTAGAAAAAAAAATTAATTGATAAGCTAGGGGGACTCCAGTGGAGGATGAAAAAGATGATTAGGAGACTGGAGTATGCAACATGTGAAGAGAGGCTCAGAGAGCTGATTTGGAGTCTGAAAAAGAGATGGCTAAAGGGGAACCTAGTTACTGTCTTCAGCTGCTAATGGGGGACTGTGCAAAGACAGTGCCAGACTCTCTTTGGAGATGTGCAGTTATAGAATGAGAGGTAATGGACACAAGTGACAGTGAAAGAAATTCCCTCTAGATAGAAGGAAATTTGCACAATGAGGTTAGTGAAACACTGGAAGAGATGGTAGAATATCCCTGGTTGTAGACACTCAAAAATCCACTAGTTGAGAACCTGAGACGCTTCATCTAACCTCAAAGCTGGATCTAACTTTGCAGTAAGCCTTGTTCTGAGCAGTGGCATGACCAGATGCCCTTCCAAAGTTTCTTCCAACCTAAATTGTTCTGTGATTCTATCCTTCATAAAATCGACAGGAACACCGATTCTTCAGGCAATTAATATCTCCCTCTCGCCATTGCTTTTAAATCTGGTAATTTCGTTAATTTTTCAAATGATGGAGGTGCTCAAAATCAAGCCACATTGAATAAATTGAATGCATCCCTTTTAGTGCCTAAGAAAGGTACAGATTCACTGTTAAAACTTGGCTCTTTCATGCTGTAATGAACACTCACCCAGGGTACGTAAATCCATTCAGTGGTCTGCTCTGCCGAAGAAGTACTTGGCAAGCAGAGATGCTTTAAGTTATTACGTGGTCTCATCCTTCCAGTTCAGCTTTAATAATATATTTAACCCAGTGTACACCGTGGTGTCACAACCTTCCTCTGAAGAAAAATCTTTAGATTCTGTGCTTTGAATGGATTTATGGGACAAGACTGTTAATATCCCTGAAATTTTAAGAGTGATGAAGGCCTATTTCTGTTTTTCTGATTTTTTAAAAAAGCAGATTATTTTAATGTAACTTATTTTCAAACTATCTGACCACATCGCTGGTCATTCCCTCAGTTTCCATTACTCATTAGGTACGTATCTGATTAGAAAAGGAGCAAAGCTGATTACTACACCAGCGTTATACCTGTGAGCCTGGTGAATACTCCCTGATAATGGAACTTATTAGAAGTACATAACAAATATTGCAAATGTCTGAATGTGTATGTGGGCACATGGGGGCATAAGTATGAAGAGTGAGAGGAGACAATCCCTCAGTAATATGAAGGTTCATTAGGCTGATGTTTCTGTAGTTTATTTCAGTTAAAATTCTGATATTCCAATCTATATTTGGTACTGAAATCTTGACTGTGCAGTATATACTGTTTGAAAAATTCTTGCATGTAAAAGGGCATCTTCAGAGCCGATACATAGCTTGCCTGGTCCACAGCACTACAAATATTACACCAAAGCATGTTCTATTTTGTTTTGCAGAACCTGGGAAGAAGGGAAAGTTCTTATTTTTGATGACTCTTTCGAACATGAAGTATGGCAGGATGCTGAAAGTTATCGCCTGATATTCATTGTGGATGTGTGGCACCCTGAGTTAACAGCACAACAAAGACGCACCCTTCCTGCTATTTAAGGGGTTCCTTCTGATGTGCGGAGCAGCGGAGCTTTAATCCCTTTGGAGTATGCATATAGGATTAATTTATCCAGTGTACGAAGAATACAAATATTGTGAGGGTTTAAAGAGATAAGGATGACATTCTGCAATCACAGAGGACTTGATTTTAAAAAAGGAAAAAAGAAGGAAAAAAAAGCCATGTTTTGTTTCATACTGCTGCAGCACTGATACGTATTGTTGTTATGGCTGCAAGTTTTAAAAATACAAATCTTGTCAGCCAAAGAGCAATAGGTCTGGATTTTCAAACTGAGGAATGTGCAGATGTTTTTACCATGCCTATATTATGTATGCAAAAACCAGTCAGTCAGTCACCTGCCTGACCATGTTCAGGCACAAGATTTGCGATTCTACATCTGGGAAGCAACATGTAAGATATTTACAAATATATGCACACAACCAACTTTGAAAATCAGTATGCAGTTGTAATGTTAGCTGCTTTAGCCATAGAACATGTCCCTTTGTTATATCAACTGTAGATAATGTGAACGGGTTATGTGTGGTTTGTATTTTTTTTATCCTGAATGACTATTTTTCTAGCATAATTATGAACAAATCTTCTTTAATCAACCACTATTTTTTAAAAAACAATATATATGTAAGTGCATCTCTAGCTATCAGCAGAAGGAAAACACTACATATTAACAGATTTCATTTTTGCAAAGTGTGGCCTTGTCTTGCCTTCCTGGAAATACAAAGAGAAATTTGCATAATCAGCTGCTTAGTGAAGCTTTGTTCTTCTAAAACAAAATAGTTTTCTTACTTAGCAGGCAACCTTCAGTTTGATAATGTGATTTTGGAAGATCTTGAGCAAATGTGACATCTCTAGGCGCAGATCTTAAAGTGCTTGACAGTACTTAGGATTATGTGGTGAACTGCTATTTCTCCTATCGTTACAAAAGCTTGTGTTGTGACATCCATTTTCTACCCAGCAAAAGTCTGGGGGATCCCCTTCCAGGGGCTTCTTCTAGGCTGCCCTTGGGTGGTTGTTCAGCAGAAGAAAAATACGTGAAGAATTTCTTGTGCTTTGGGCAGAAGGACAAGGTCTAACTTGGCTTCCTGCCAGAATGCAGAGCAGACAAAGGGCTTCAGGTTATTAACTTGTATTAACTTCTGCTGCCAGCATCCTAGAGAGTGCCAGAATGCTCCTTTAATTGACCTAATGGTGTTTTCCTTGTCTTGAAACGTATGACATAATGCTGAAGTAGCCTTATGCCAGTACTGTTTACAGTATGCTCTATATTTGCCATACAGAATTTGCTATATGGAAAAAAGGCCTGTTTTGAAGACAGAAAACTGGTTGCATATTTAAGCAGTTCTTTGGTCTTTCAGGTTTATACTATTTAATGGCAGGTGGAGGGTGCAGGACCCTCTGCTGTTAACTTCTAAGAACACTAACAGGAAAGAGAGACTTGAGGTTGCACTGAAGATGTTTATGGCTGGCTGTTCTCTACTCACCTGCAAAACCAGCCGGGTGTGGGTAGGTGTGCTAGGACGCTCAGGGCTTGTCAGGAGCAGTGGCATCATTACCAGGGTTGTGAGAGACAAACACTAAGCAAGGAGACATTGAGGTTACTTAATCTCCACAGCTTTGGCTTTGTTGTCCAAAAGACACTGAACAGTCATGTTATTTGTTTAATGTTCAGTGGTTTTGTACTGCAGAGACCACGTCATGGTACCTAAGTATCATGACTAGAATGCCATGTTTGCTGGAGCAAAATACAGATAAGAGCTGTGCATTCCCATAAACTGAATGCTTTTCAGTTTTTGTGTTTTACTAGGTAATTAAATCTTATAATGCCACGTAACACATGGTGATTGCACCATAAATTAATGTAACCAGTTTCTGGAGGTGTGCACTTTAATTTCCTTTTTGACTATTAAACTGATAAACCCTCTCTGATCAAGAGTCAGTTTTAGACAGCTATGATAATGAGGCTTTAGTGTATTGTCCGTATCAAAAATAACACTGAGACTATACACAATATAGTCTCTGTAACGGTTGTCGGTTAATCATCATGAAAACTTAAAATATTTAGAATTTTCATGCTTAAGAAAATTTAAAAATACTTTTGGAGAGCTTTAGGAGAATTGTGCAAAACTGGAAATAAGGTACTTGGCATTGTGCGGGGTCATAGGACAAAAGTTTTTCAAATCTGCTGGTAGTTGTTCAGCCAGAGGCTGTATTTTGTATCTCTGTAAGGTGATCAAGCAGTACAAATCATGAACTATTTTGTAATTCTGTAAAATAAAGACATAGTTTGTAAAGAAGAAATCAAGAACTTTTGAAATCAAGCTTTGTGATTTAGGAATATTTTTATTAATGTTGCATTTTAGTTTTATAGCTCAGAGTAAATACTAAAGAAATGGTAAAAACTTTGGAGCTTTATTTGTAAAAATCCATGCCGTCCTTCAGATTGCTTCATTGTTCCTTTGAAGTTTTATACTTCATCTTTTCCAATTATGATTGGCAAATCGATAAAATTGGCAAATAGATAAAAGTAATCTACCCAAGATGTGTGTGTGCCAGAGTAGCACTGTTTATTAAATTGTGTAGTGACATATTGGCCATTTAAAATCTTAAGTGCCTTGAATGTGACAAGGTATATTATGAATAGCTCCTGCAACACTGAAGTGAATCTACTCTGTGCCAATCTGTCAAGGCGCTGAGAGCGTATCCTTTTGTTAGGTACAGTTACTGGCTTAGCTATATACATGAGCGGGGTGTGTATATATAGCAAACTACAGAAATTATCAGAAAGTGTTATATTATTCTAGGTATTACTGTTTGCCAACCAGTATTTCATCTTTAAAAAGTTTTTCAACATTGGAAATGCCAATGGAAGAAGTGAATGGAAATGTTTTTTAAATGGAGAACCATTGCAATTTAAATATTCTTTTCTTTAGATTTATATACAGAGGGAAATTATGTACTCATCACGATGTTAGGAGATCGATTCCTTCCTGCCTGTAGCTACCTTGCTTGCAAGCACAGAGTCTGTGTAAGATCCTACAGTTAAATGCAGGCATCATACAGTTATATACAAGTCAACATATGCATTTATTCATGTCACAGCTAAAGAAAATAAATAATCTTCTGCAAGGTTTAATCCTCAAGGACTAGATCTCAGTGATATTTGCACTTCTTGGGCAGAGCAAGTCCCACTTGAATGATTGTAACAGGTCACCACAAAGATGCAATGGCAGTGGAGGTAAGAGTATTAGCAGAGAAAAATTGTAAACCAAAGTATTTCTTCATTAATGCTGCAGTATAATAGCCAATGTCTGTCTTTTTTTGTCTGACTGGTTTTTTACTTTCTGCTTTAAGCAAGTTCTGTGTGACAAATCCAAATGCCTGTGAGTCTTCATGAGCCCAGGGAAGGGAAGGGATCTGTCTCCTGTAACCAGAAGTTGACATCCTAGTTTTCCGTAATAGGTGGTAATGCCAGGGGAGGGGGAATGGAAGAAATCTCAAAGATAAATAGGCTCAGTCATCTTATTTGCTTAATATTCCTGCAAGCTTCTGCTTCTTTTTCTGATTCCTGTGTTGCCTTGCTGGGACCAGCCATGCCTTAAAGACCTGCTCCCTATCATGGAGGCCAGGCTTTGTACCCATGACATGCTGCTGCACAAGGTGGTTAGTCTGAGGCTATTCTGTGCAAATACTAGCGGGTAAATCCCAGGTGTGTTGATAGGCTCTGGCAAGATGTCCTTTCTGCCCTGTGGAGGCATAAAATGTTGTTGAAGGTAAAGGCGGTATTTCATTACTCCATCTGTTAGGGCTGACCATGTCCAGTTGAACTATATCATCATTTCAATGTATCACTTATGAATTCAGTGGATGTTCCAGAGGCGCATTAAAAATTCCTCTGCCCAGTATCATCTCATTTTATATACACGGTTTACACTGCTACCTTTGATATGTTGTTGCCAACCGCTTGTTCTAGTAAATTGTCAATGTATGGCAATTTAATTGAAGACTAAAGGTGTGTACAGTGGTTGTAACTGTTTTAGGAAATAAAGTCACTGCACGTGCAATTCGATAACGATTTTTCTTTTATTTCTTTAATCCGGTTTCCATTTCAATGAAGGGATGGGGCTCTTTGCTGCTAGAGCAAATGATAGAGAAATAATAAACTGATCTTTGGCATTTCAGTTCTTCTATTCTTCCACATGTCTTTCTAGCAGAAGCTTCTACTGAATAATTAATTCTAAGTTTTTCTTTCTCATTTTAAGCATGGCCCGCATCTGCAGTCAGTGTACCCTTTGGCTACACCTTTCACTGACTGCAAGAGGGAAGGGGGTAAATGGATCTGCAGAGCTTTCATTTCCAGTTGTGGCCTAAATGAAACAATTTGGATTGAACCGTTAATCACTGGTGAATGTGTCCAATGGGTCTCCTTAGCACCCCCCCTTCACACACGCGTGCGCGCGCACACACACACACACACACACACACCCCCCTAACCAGCTCCCGAGTTGCCAGTGGAAAAACATGTCATTAAAATTAAATAACTGCATTTCAAATTGTGTGCGTCTGCTGCCTGCACAGCATATTCTGGTTAGCTGACAGTTTTATAAGGGCTTCAAAAGTTAAGAATAATTTTTGCTAGATACTGAAATAAATGACCCCCTATAAGCAGCACAGATGAGACAGTCACAAAATGTCATGTTGAATGGCATTACGCTGGCACTATTTTTTTTTCTTGATGCGAAATCTTTCTGTAAGACTTGAGCAATAGATGCTGCTATTTCTGCCCTCTGAGCCAAAGTAAACTACTAGTTATAGTGCAAAGTTTAAATTTGAGATGCATTTCACCTTCGCTTCTATAAATCTGGGTATCCCTCCTGGAGGCTTCGGGAAAACTTCTACTGACACACCATGGTTTCTTTAAACAGAGAATGCAGTCCCATCATTTCCAATATTTTAATGTTCTAAGTCAAAAAAAAAAAAAAAAAAGAAAGAAATCTTTGTATGTGGACAGACTCCTGCGTCAATAGAAATTTCTTTTTGCTCAGCGTCAGCCGCGCAGACAGATAGCTGGTGACAGTTGTTACTTGCTCAGGAAACATGAAGGACTTGTTCTCAAGCAAAACACGTGCGTGTGTGTGTTCATGTGTGTGTGTCGTGTGCTCTGTGGGTTTCTGGTACTGTGGAAGTCTGTTAATGTATCTGGGTGCGTTGGGCACATGGGAGCTCAGTCCAGAGCCAGCAGCGGCTGGGTGTTCTCGCTTTCCCCCTGGTCTTCGTGTTTCAGCGTGCCGGCTTCCACCACAGACTGGGACCTGAAAGCAAGAAGACACATGCTAGTGAAGGCTGCTGCAGGAGCACTCACCTTCCTGGAGTCCCTTTGCTTCGTTTTATGATTTTTGCTTTTGCCTATTTTCCCCTTTATGGCTTTTTATTTCCTTTCTGTGGAATGCATAAGGAATTTGAGAAGCATTCCTTTGAATATGAACAGGGATGTGACTCACTGCGTGCCTCAAATGCTTTCAAAATATTTAGCACTCTAGCTGCTATCCAAAAGGCTGAGTGCACTCGGCAACTTAAAGGCCTGATCCTGAGATACCATGAGATCTGTTGGTCCTTAATGTCTTCCTAGGCAAAACTGCGTGTGCAACTGCTTACTGGAATACTTTGCAAAAGCAAAGTCATTTTTACAAATGCTTGCAGAAGTGAGTCTGTCTCAGCTTACACTTGTTACGAATCTTGAAAAAGACAAGTAGATAAATCACATTTTACTGATGTCAGAGTTTAAGGGGCAGAAGTTTCATGAGTTACCCAAGATCAATGAAGAGGCCAGAATTAATATAATGATGAGGGAGCTTCTGGTGCTCCATCCTGCAATTTATCTTCATCTCCTTCTCTGCACCTCTGAAGGAGAACTTTATTCAGGGTAGTCCCTTTTAAATTAATTTCTGACTTCAAGGTGGGAAGCATAGTTTATCCTTTGCTGCTAATGGACAAAAAAACCATAAACCCAATGGGTAAAAAAATTAAACACTAGAGAAAGTGGAGCATCATGATCTCTTGCAGTGACAAAAGCTGAATGGGCTTAAACTAGTGGGAATATTCAAGACTTACATTTTCTGAGGTCTGTGTGCTCCAGTGTTTGCTCACTGAGCTATGGAAGGAGGAACTGATGAGTTTATTGTTACAGACATGTGTTATCCTCCATTTTCTCTGGTTTGGGCTAGGAATTGCCTCCAAGTTTGGAGTGGGCAATGAGCTTTAGAGTGAAGTCATTCTGTGATTTGGGAACTTTTTAAAAGAGAACTTTTTCAAAGGTAGGGGTAGAACCATCCAGCCCAGGCATTTACGCAGTGCATAGTATTATTTTAATGAGCCAGTTTTCTCATGGATAGCTTTTAGAATTAGGGGTAGCTCTCATTCTCTGCAGGATGTGTTTGTAGTTCCCAGTTGTTCATTATGGTAACCTCAGTTTAAGCCTTAGCTATTTCATGAGACTAGATAACACCTCTCTTTTGATAAGAATCATTAATAAATTACATCCTTTGGTACTGCGGCGCTTGATCAGGACTGAATACCATGACTGTGAATAACTTGTATGATTATTTTTCTTTTGCCTGGAGCTTTCGTCAAAGCATAATAAAAATGTCATTAAAAAAAATCTCCAGGCAGCTAACAAAAACTGGATGCTCAATGGGAAGATTTTATGCCAAAGTTTTCAAAGAAAATATGTTTGTCCAAACGTTTTCACTGTGTATTTTTTACAGTAATGTGACAGGCAGAATGTTTATGACTGCATTTTAATGTAGAAAAGCAGTTGATTCATGAGATTATGCAAAATGGCAATTTACATACTTCTAATATGTGGTAGCAAAAACTGATCATGTGGTGTTGAAAGTGATGCAGAATTGATTCAAATCACAACATCAACAGGTTTTAATTTTTCTTTTCTGGACTACCAGATAAAATTATAATTAACTAGTACCTGATGACTTAGTCACCATCACAGAGACATGGTGGGATGACTCTTAAAACTGGAGTGCTTCAATGGATGGCTATAAGCTCTTCAGAAGGGATAGACAAGGAAGGAGAGGCAGTGGGGTGGCTTTGTATGTTAGGCAGTGCTTCAATTGCATAGAGCTTAGCAGTTGTGATGATAAGGTCGAGTACTTATGGGTAAGGATGAGGGGGAAGGCCAACAAGGCAGATACCCTGCTGGGGGTCTGTTATAGACCACACAGCCAGGCTGAAGAAGTAGGTGAAGTGTTCTACAAGCAGCTGGGGGAAGTATCACAATTGGTTGCCCTTGTTCTAGTGGGGGGCTTCAATTTACCAGTTGTCTGCTGGAAATACAACACAGCAGAGAGGAAACAGTCTAGGAGGTTCCTGGAGTGAGTGGAAGATAACTTCCTGATGCAGCTGGTAAGTGAGCCTACCAGGGGACATGCCTCGCTTGACCTGCTGTTCACAGAGAAGTACTGGTGGGAGATGTGACGGTTGGAGGCTGTCTCGGGCTTAGCGACCATAATACAAATGAGTTCTCGGTGGAAGGTTTGTCAGCAGAATCACTACCATGGACTTCTGGAGGGCAGACTTTGGCCTGTTCAGGGCCCTGGTTGGGAGAGTCCCTTGTGAGGCAGTCTTGAAGGGCAAAGTTGTCCAGGATGGCTGAGCTTTCTTCAAGAAGGAAGCCTTGAAGACACAGGAGCAGGTTATTCCCAAGCGCTACAAGATGAGCCAGCAGGGAAGATGACTGGCCTGGCTGAACAGAGAGCTTTTTCTGGCACTCAGGAAAAAAAGGAGAGTCTACTGCTTTTGGAAGAAGGGGCAGGCAACTCAAGAAGAGTACAGGGATCTCATTAGGTGATGCAGAGAGAAAGTTAGGCAAGCAAAAGCCCAGCTAGAACTCAACCTAGCCACTGATGTAAGGGATAACAAAAAATGTTTTTACAAATATATTAACACCAAAAGGACCAAAGAGAATTTCTATTGGATGCAGAGGGGAACATTGCCACTGAGGGTGAGGAAAAGGCCAAGGTACTAAATGCCTTCTTTGCCTCAGTCTTTAACCATCAGACCAGTTATCCCCAGGGTAGTCAGCCCCCTGAGCTGGAAGGCAGGGACAGGGAGTGGAATAACCACCTCATAATCCAGAAGGAAGCAGTTTGCAACCTGCTGAGCCACCTGGACACTCGCAAGTCTATGGGGGCAGATGCCATCTACCCGAGAGTACTGAGGGAGCTAGCAAAGGAGCTCACCTGGGGAACAGAGGAGGTCCCAGATGACTGGAGGCTTGTCGATGTGATGCCCATCTACAAGAAGGGCCAGAAGAAGGACCCGGGGAACTACAGGCCAGTCAACTAACCTCAGTACCTGGGAAGATTATAGAGTGATACATCCTGAGTGAGCTCACCAGTCAAGTGCAGGACAACCAGGGCATCAGGCCCAGTCAGCATGGGTTCATGAAAGTCAGGTCCTGCCTGACCAACCTGATCTCTTTCCATGACCAGGTGACCCACCTAGTGGGTGAGGCAAAGGCTGTGGATGTTGTCTACCTGGACTTTAGCAAAGCCTTTGACACTGTGTCCCACAACATCCTCATAGAGAAGCTGGCGGCTCATGGCTTGGATGGGTGTACTCTTCACTGTGTAAAAAAAACCAGCTGGATGGCTGAGACCAGAGAATTGTGGTGAACAGAGCTAAATCTAGTTGGTGGCCTGTCACGAGCGGGGTTCCCCAGGGCTCGGTTTTGCGACCAGTCTTGTTTAATATGTTTGTCAATGATCTGGACAAGGGGATTGAGTGCACCCCCAGTAAGTTTGCAGATGACACCAAGCTGGGTTGAAGTGTTGATCTGCTGGAGGGCAGGAAGGCTCTACAGAGTGACCTGGACAGGCTGGATTGATGGGCCGAGGCCAATTGTATGAGGTTCAACAAGGCCAAGTGCTGGGTCCTGCACTTGGGTCACAACAACCCCAGGCAACGCTACAGGCTTCGAAAAAAGTGGCTGGAAAGCTGCCTGGCAGAGAAGGACCTGGGGGTGTTGGCTGACAGCCGCCTGAACATGAGCCAGCAGTGTGCCCAGGTGGACAAGAAGGCCAACAGCATCCTGGCTTGTATCAGGAAGAGTGTGGCCAGCAGGAGCAGGGAGGTGATAGTGCCCCCATACTTGGCGCTGGTGAGGCCACACCTTGAGTATTGTGTTCAGTTTTGGGACCCTCACTACAAGAAGGACATTGAGGTGCTGGAGCGTGACCAGAGAAGGGCAACGAAGCTGGTGAAGGGTCTAGAGAACAAGTCATATGAGGAGCGGCTGAGGGAACTGGGATTGTTTAATCTGGAGAAGAGGAAGCTGAGGGGAGACCTTATTGCTGTCTACAACTACCTGAAAGGAGGTTGTAGGGAGGTGGGTGTTAGTCTCTTCTCCCAATTTACTAGTGATAAAACGAGAGGAAATGGCTTCAAGGTGCATCAGAAGAGATTTAGGTTGGATATTAGGAAAAATTTCTTCACTGAAAGAGTGGTCAGGCATTGGAACAGGCTGCTCAGGGAGGTGGTGGAGTCACCATCCCTGGAGGTGTTCAAGAATGTGTGGATGTGGCACTTCAGGGCATAGTTTGGGAGGCATGGTGGTGTTGTGTTGACAGTTGGACTTGATGACCTTAGAGGTCTTTTCCAACCTTAATGATCCTATGATTCAATAATTAATACTTGTCACCAATGTATTCTTTCTGTCTGACCCACTGCCTTACAATGAATATAAACTGTCACAGATCCATTGCAGCATTTGCCAATGTACAGTGAAGTTTCTGCTCTAAGTAAAATAGGAAAAATCTCAGTTTTTCATTTTTGTGCCTTTTGTGATCACTGCTGGTCATCTCTGCTCTCATCTCATTACACACACACAAAAAAAATCTTGCATCTTTAACAGCAAGATACCAGTTTCTCCCCCATACTGATACTCAGATGCACACCAGGTTGGGAGCAACATAATCCTAAACTCTGTATGTAGGTCCCACGCAGAGCCAAAATAGCTGGAGCATCAAGTAAATGCATTGCAGCCTGCCTGACCTCCAACTTCACGATACCAAATTGTTCAAATGCTGTGCCCAGCCCTTCTGAATAACATGAAGAGGGATCCAACTGACATTTTAGTATCTGCCAAGCTCTGCAGCAGCAATCTCTTTTCCTTTTCTGCTAGAAGCTGCTTCACCCCCTATCCTAAAATAAGCAGTTCAGACATTGATCTGAAGGGTGCAGTAGTCATTTGAACAATCACCACTATTTTCCAAGACCCCACAGTAAAGGGCTTGCTGTTTTGTTTGCATTTTCATTTTCTAAATGCATCGGTTTTTCATTTGCTGAAAAATGTTTTGCTTTTAACTTAAATTTTACATAGGAAAAAAAAATACTCAAGTCTCAACATGATCTAAAATACTTTTTTCATATTCTTCATTTATCGTAAATATTAAAAATGTAGATGCTCAGAAAAGTATTTTGGCAATATATATCAATGCAGCTCACAATCTGATGTAATAACTTAGTGTGAGAGGTATGTTTTACTGGCCTAGATCATCCTGGAATATGTATTCTATAGCTATGGTTTATTTAACGACAGAGAAAAGGAGATTTGCAATAGGCCACCGTTGCAGAAGGCATTTTCAACAGACCAGTAACTATATTTTGCAGCTGTAGAAATTAGTATAAAACAAATAGTATTTGAAAGAATGCAGCCTATGTGTTGGTTTCATCTTGCTTTTGTGTATCTCACACATATATTCAGTTCAAAGCAAGCAGTCAGTCATATTCTAGGTATGTGCAAGTTTACACAATATGTAGGGGGTTTTGTACACTGACTCTAGTATTGAACCTAGGACTACGACTAGTTTCTGTTTTAAAATTACTGCTACCTGTTTTAACTGCATTGGAGGACTTTACAGTCTTGTTTCAAATTTTTGTGTAGAATCTGATCATAGTTCTTGAAAAATATTTGGGTATCTAACTCCACCTGAATCTTCTATTGACAAATAAATCATAGTCAGGCACCAAAATGCCTTTGCCCTGACTAGTCCTTGTAATTTGCAACCCTCTACATTAAAACACCAAAACACCCCCTTGCACAACAAGATTAAGATTAAGCCATTTTCATGTAAAATGGTAAATGAGCAGTACAGAACTTTCCTTGTTTGGCACGTTCAGTTTAGGCTTTGGCTCTGTAAATGCTGAGGATGCTGTTCTGTCAGCACCTTATGGCAAGCAGAAGTTTATGGCACCAGCCAAAAGCATTTTTATTTTGCTGCCTTTGCATATCAATGTGTACAAATACCTGATGCGGTGGAGTAAAGAATATGAAGCCAGACTCTTCTCAGTGATACCCATTGACAGCCGAAGAGGCAACGGGAACAAATTAAAATATAGCAACTTTCATTTTAACATAAGAACAAATTTTTTTACTGGGGGAATCGACAAACACTGGAACAAGTTGCCCAGAGAGGTTGTGGAGTCTTTGTGCTTAGAGATATTAAAAATCCATCTAGATGTAGTCCTGGGCAACCTGCTCTGATCAGGGAGGTGGATAGATGATCTCCAGAGGTCCCTTATTCAACCTCTTTGTGATTATGTGCCTACAGAAATACCAGCTTCTCTGAATCACCCCAATTCATGTTTCTCTATCTTGACAGGGCAATGATTTTCTTTCCAAGCTCATACTGCCTTTGGGGTGTCAAATTTGACAGTGTGGATGACATTCAGCTACTAAACATAGATACCTACTGCCATTTAAGGCACTTTAGGGTATCCAAGACAACCTTCCATGGCTGACTGTTATGACCCAGGATTTATAGAAGATTTATAGAGGACTCCTGCCCTTCTGGAGTACCAGATGGAGGCCAAGAGGGCATCACAGTGACTGAAGTCATACAAGACGCCTATACTTAGGCAGCAGATGCTCACCTCTGCTGTTGTTTCTTCAGGATGAATGCAACTGGTTTGTAATATTCAAGACACGTCAAAGTCATTTTCACCTGGATCAGATATGAACTAATCATCTAAGCAGGAAATAGTAATTGCATTGGCTGTGTCCTCATATCACTACATTTTTGTCACTTGTGTTGTGGTTCGACTCGCCGTCAGACATCTGTGGTCACTCTGTGCTATAAATGGCAGAGAGAAATAGACATTTTTGGGGTGCAATTCATCTGACCTGTTCAAAATGTATGATTCATGAGTCCCTGTTCCGATGAGTTCTCATCCGTTAACACCAGGGGGAACAGGTTCAATGATTTAGAAGGCAATGTTTCCTACGTGCCATGGCCATGGCTGCTTCACACTATATTAGCTTCAATACTCACCTGAAATGTGGCACATCCTGCATGTGCTGCAGCTTTGGAATTATAAGTGACTATATTTGAATTCAAAGCCTTCTAGCTTTCTTCCTTTCTCAGCTAAAAATTCTCAGTAACCTGTTTGGAAGATGCTTGGGTGGGGGGGATCTGGTTGAGTTAAATTTTAAAAACAATTTAAAGGCAATTGTTTGTATCACACAGATAAGATCACTGTGTAAGGCCCTGAGCTGGCAGACCCCGTGCCTGTCTGTCTTTGACATGATACATGTGGGAGACTTAGCTCCTGTAAAAATACAACGTGATCACCGTGGGCTGGGAACTAAGTCCAAAGTAATCAACAGACAAGTCAATGCCCACAGACTTTCCTAGCCTAGTTTCCAAGATAAGGTAAGCTTGCTTAGGGAAGCAAAATGAAAATGGAAAGAGAAATGAATTCTCAGTCTCACTTCTGAAGTCTAGGTAGCATTTGATTGTGCTCTGTTTAAAGCATCAGTCAAACCCCTATGGTTGCTTTACTCTTCAGCAAGAATATTTGGAAGTCTGGAAAATCAGCACTGTCCAGCTGTTTCTCTAGCAGGTCAGCCATGTATTTCAGATGACAGCACTGCATGGGTATGTACGTCAATATCTGAGAGAGCAGATGGCCTTATGTGTGTGTGGTCATTTTAATGCAACTATCTCAAATTCAGTCCAAAACCATGTAAGACGACTGGATGCAGGCCTTCTAGCTGCACTGATTTCAGAAGGCTGTTCTCAGAGTACAGCTGGAGTGAATCAGCTCACAGGAATTGGCATCTGTTTGGTATCAGTTTTGTTTCCCATAAAAAACAAAATACCCAAATCCTGCACTGAGCTAACAGTAACTGCCAGCATGTCCTGGCACGCTTGCCTTAAAGCACGTATTCCAGTTCTCTGATCCCTCATTTTATGCTTTTTATCACAGCGATGCTGATGTGCTGCAGCCCACAGGAGCGAGCACATACTACATTTGTGATGGACTTCTCTGGAGGGTTTTATGGAGGAAGGAGGAGGGTAGCATGTTTTTTCCCCCCAAGTGCAGGAGGCTTCAAGCTCTCAGAGTGACACACTGGAGCCAATCAATCAGATCACATTGTGTGTCTCTATTCATCTACCTCTCACCTCCCATCTGCTCATTTCCCTCTAATCCCCTTCCCATTTCACCAGCACCTCAGGGCTGTTCATCTCCCAATTATTCATTCCCTTTACAGAACATAATAAGCATTTTAAAAAAATCACACCCATGAATTTTTGTATTGCAAGGTCTGAGGGGCATTTCTTTCTCTGTCCTCCTCCCTCCCCATCAGGCTGCAGAGGAGGGTGCAGCACCCCAGAGTGTGCTCTGCAACACACCTCAAGAGTGTTTCCCACATTCATCAGGTGGGAAAAATAAGGATATTTTTTTTTTCCCCTGATATTACCGAAACTATGCAGACGTGCAGGTGTGAAGGGATTGTGGTAAAAGGTACTCTTTTAGTATTTAAAGCACTTGAAAATTAAATGTATGGGCAAGGCATCTTGGAAGACGTGTATGCTCCCGCAGGTGGTGCAGGCAGATGCAGGCAAGCTCTGCTCAGCAGTGCACAACTCCAGCACAGAAGCCATGAAGTGTGGCTGTCTGCCCAGGCTAATAAGCCCTGCTGAAATCTCTTGCTAATGCAACTCCGCAGCTTCTGCACTTGCACTGGCTCACAACTCTGCATTAAGACAGCACATTGTTCTGCTGCAGAGCCCTGCCCAGAGGGGCAGCTTTGATGCACCAACTCCAGCATTTCAAAGAGATGAAGCAGCATCTGTGTCTAGGGGCACAGCTGAGCTGGTTAAGTGATCCACTGACACGGTGAGTCAGGGGACAAAGCAGCATGAAAACTCTGCTTTAACCTTACTCTCAGCCAGTGCTTAGCCCACAGGACAAGGGCGACAAGCTGCTGTGCTTCCCAAACAGGAGCTGACTTTGTGGCCACTGTGGAAGCAGTGACCATCTTTCTCCCTGATGGTTAGCACTTCCCAGGGAGAGGTCTCTGAGTAGTCCCTTGCCACATCAAAGCCAGGGCGACCATGGCCCAGATCTGTGCTTTACTGCATGTGTGAAGAAGTCTCTGTGAAAGCATCTACACCGCTGGAGGTGACTGCCGCAGAGTGACCCCCAGCACGAGACCTCCCGGTGTCTGCCAGCAATCTCCATGCCCCTCCTCTCATGGCCCCAGCTACTTCTGTCCACTGCAAACCCAGGGTGCAGGGTCTGCACCGAAAAGCAGTAGGGGTGACACTGCGCAGCCTTTGGCTTTACCCATGGGCCAGCCAGCTGTGCACCCTGTCCCAACCCTGCCTTAGCCCACACCCCAGGGGATGCAGGGCATACCCTTTGACACTTGCTGTAAAAATAGTTCTCTGGTGGGCTATAACACAGTTCTCAGATTACTGCAGACACTCTGAACTGCGAAAAAAATACAGAAATGTTTAAGTATTTGGCATAGCTCATATGGTTGTAAGGTCACTGAGGCCCAGAGGAGAGTAAGAGCCAGGTGCTACGCAGGGCAAATGCAGCCAGCCTCCTCTACCAGAGGCTATCCCTGAGCAACAGACGGGAATTGGTCTGGGCCACGAACCTTGGAATTAGGGTGCACAGCTTGGTCTTTTTTCATTTATCAGTGTGGTATCTCCTCCTCCTACGTGCTGCTAACTTTCTGTGTCAAGACCTTGCCTTGGTCACATCCTAGTCCAGGGCTGGGGAAAGGCATGGGTGGGAACTTGTCCTCTCATTTCCTTTCTCTGCCATAGACTGACCCCTCTACATGCTTTTTTTCCAATAGAAAGAATGGGAGCACCTGCTTCAGACAGGCATTCCCGGAAGATCCTTAATACCCTGTGGAGCAATATATTACCCATCAAATGGTAAGCCTAGTCACAAAGCCAGCAGCAGCAGTCAGCACCAATTTACAGCAGATTAGGCAAGAGCTACTAAAAAGTGTGCAGGATATGATATCCAAACAAAAGACAGGCCAAGTAATGAAGAAAATGGGCTTCTCCCACTTTATGAATATTGCACACACACTCCTGTCATCACCATTCAGGTTTTTCCTGCTCATCCGCAGCTCCTTGCCCACCAAGCGCTCCCCCGAACCCAACAGCTTTATAAAGGACAGCTCCAGCCCTTTACACCTGCCTTGTCCTTCAGTCTGCCTTTTTTGGTCCCATCCCAGTGAGTCCAGTTCCCAGTATCTCAACCAAGTTTACCACCAAACCATAGTCTCTTCAGTTCTGTGTGCCAATAACGGGGAAGATGGAGCCCTGAGAGCAAAGGGTGTCAGTCTTCCTACTCCCCTGCCCTACATCAGAGGTTTCCTGTCCTTAGCAAGAACAGCACTACAGCATGAAAGCAACCCCGCAGATGTACTATTTAGGCTGGAAAGCCAAACACTGCCACAGCAGGAAAAGCCAAAATGTGGGTTGTGGGAGCAGCAGTCACTTGGCTGAATGTGCGGGGGCACTGTGACCCCTGCATTGCACCCCAGCCCCAGGAGCACACATTGTCCTTTCTCAGAGGTCTCTTTCCTCCCTCAGTGCTCAGGGTAGATAGTGCTGAGCTAATAGGTGGCTATTTATTTTGCTTTCTTCTAGCGGTTCAGCGTGTAGCTCTGTGACACGTTTGCTGCATATTATTCCAAGCCTGCGCTGAAGATAGCCTTTGTTAATTCCCTCCTGAGCTTTTCTTTGGAGTTCATCAACGCAGTACTTGTGTGCCTCTTAAATGCTAATTCATTTACTGCCATAGTGCGACTGTGAGGATATTTTTTTATTTCCATTTTGAATGTGGAAAGCTGAAGCACAGTGAGATTAGGGTCCAAGTTTTCCTCTAATGTGGGGTGCCCATTTCCCAGTGCTGAGAGGCTGAATTTGCAGAGTGCTCAGCATTACATGGCAGACTGTGTGTTCAAAGCACAAGTCCCATTGAATTTTGTTGCAGGTGAACGCTGAGTATTTCTGGAAATTAGACCCCAGAGTCTATAGTTTGGCAAGCTGAAAATAAGCAATGTGCAAGCTCACCATCTGTGTGAAGTTTGGTTTAAGCAACTTGCCAGGCCACCACAGGGGCTTGGGAGAGAGGGAGAGCAGGATCCACTTCTCCAGGGCTGCACCCAACAGGCTCAACCAAAGGATCATTCCCAGACTCCAGCAGCCCTGCCCCTAAGCATCCCCAGTTGCTTGCCCACCAAGTGTGCTTCCTAGCCCAGCTGCTTCCAATCCTTTATGCCTGCCTCATCTTTCAGTCTGCCCTGGGGTTCCTACCCCAGTGACCCCAGTTCCCAGTATCCCAGCTGGATTCACTGCTGAATCCTCATCTCTCCATTTCTCCTGCCAACAGCAGAGAGGGAGCCTGGTTATGGGGTGTCAGGCTTCTAAATCCCAGCTCCATGTCTTACTACAGCCTGGCCTAGTGCAGGGAAAGTTGTTGTGATCACAAGCAAAAGTTGTAATTACAAAAGCCCTCTGCACCCCATAGCCTAGAGAGCAGATGTGCATTGTCAGCATTGAATCAACTTGAGCTGAACTAGTTTATTTATGCTGGGAGGCCAAGCTAAAGCATGAAGCAATCCTCGAGGTCATTAAATGCTAAAATTAAATATGTTTCTACAGAGCATGTGTGAATTGCCTTTTCAAAGGCTTGTAACTCAGCCAGATGTAGGTGGATTTTTCACAGGGCAACAAAAGACATAAGCAGTGTAAAACCATTTGTTTTATTAAGTGTCATGCCTCTAATCTAAACTACTAAACTTTTGGCAAATTTATAGCCAGCTGAAGACATAATTTACAATGCAATATTTTAGGCAGCTTGAACAGCACTGGTTCTGCCATTCCTACCTCCAGCCTGTGTTTGTGCACCCGTGCACCGGTCACTGGTAATTGAGTGCTGTAAACAGATGAAAACCACGCTGTCAATGCCCTGAGAGCAACTGATTTCCTGCCTTGCCCCAGGGGACCCCTAGCACCAAGTTACCCGTTCCTCCTGTCCTTGGTTCAGCCATGGCTTTGCAACTCTGACCTCTTCCTCAGCATCTCTTACTCCTGGCTCCGGAGTATATTCTGCACTGTCTCCCCTGCAGCCTCCCCAGGACCTCCTAATGTGCCAGATCCACCATCTCCTTTCCATTTCTCTCTGATGTATGAGCAGAATTCCGGTCAAAAGCTATAAACCTGTTCAACAGCTAATAACCTATGTTGCTAGATAATGCATACATTATGTGATGTGCATGTCCCTGGGACATCTGCTTTACTATCAAGACATGTCTCATTCATAATGTGTGTATGGGGGAAGCATTTCCATGTAAGCATTCAGAAATTCTCCATTGTTTAAAATAATTAATAATAAAATAGTGAATAGAAGTCTTGCACCATAGGTCTCGCATATTGTAGAGATACTTTAACTGAAGTCTTATACAGAGTCTTTCCCTTTTCCCCCAGCACATGTGAAAGTACACCCCAGCTACAAGCAGCACAACCCAGATGCCATCCACGGGCAGTAAGAAGTTTTCACACATTTTCATACTGGTTTTTATTTGCTGGTATTTTACTATTTCTGCAGTAAATTGGTGCTGACTGTGAACCGGCATAAAACATGACCCATAAAAGCAGAAACATATGGCAAAGGAACATTAAGGTCACACCAAGGGTAACAACTAGAAAGGTCTGCCTTGCACAGCCCAGCTGGGCATATGGAGGAACCAGTCTGAATAAATAAAAACCTTACATATGTCACCCCCACGGATGGCCCCTTTTGGATTTAAAACTGTTCCAGTCAGCACTAGTGTATACCAGTTTTGATACCCTTCCTTCTGGGAGCAGGATCCCTTTTCTGAGAACCAACAATTCGTTTCAGTGACAAATTTGTTTGAAGATCAGTCCTTTTGAAAATGCACACATCAGGAGGCAATAATGGCAAACCCTAGTCTGTACTTTAAAATGCTTTCACTTTAATCTAGGGCATAAAAGTCCACATGCTCTGACTCAACAACGTGGGACAACACATTCCAACAGGTTTTTTCACTGCATTTTCAAAATGCCTAATACAGGGACTTTTGATGAACCACTAGGCAGGTCATTGCATCTTTAGGCGCTCAAGTTTCTGCTTCACAGGAGGAAAAGTTACAGAATCATAGAATCATTTAGGTTGGAAAAGACCCTTAAGATCATCAAGTCCAACCATAAACCTAACACTGCCAAGCCCACTTGATGCATGAATTGTACATTTTCACAGTTAGCATGCTTGTCTTTAAAAGTTTTACCCTAAGTCTGAATTTTTTGAATCTCTAATGAGCTTGACTTGGTGATGGTAATGCCTTGGTGATGGTAATGCCTTTGCAATCCATGTTATCCTAAGAATAATTCTTAACCGCAAATTTTATTAAAGTTATCCTTAATTAAAGTTTGGTTAAATAAACTGAATTAAAAAGCACAGGTTGTTTGGTTAGAATATATATGTAGCTGTTAGGTAAAGTTTCCTTTCTCTGCAGGACAATTTTAAATTGAACTAAGTTTTCAGCTCTGTTTGCACTGGCAGCAGGTTAAAAGCAAGCACTTTTTTGATGCCTGGGAGAGAGAAGGAACAGTCATCTCCCAGGCTGTGCTTGGTGACTGTGTGGGGAACAAACAAAGGCAGAGAACAGTCTTTGTCACTTGGACTGAAGATCAAATTCAGACATCAAGAAGTGACACAGATGCAGCTGCAGAAAGGCAGATCTTGTACAGAAAAGCGAGTCACACACAGGGAGGCAGTGTGCTACTGCAGGTTACTTGCTGCTGCTGGACCCAAGTGTAAGAGTAGGGTGACACCTGGGAAAAAAGAAAGTCTTCAAAGAACTGGGGTCCTCCACATCTTCCCCCATCACTGAATCCATCTCTCCAATTGGGGATGCTCGCACAGATACAGACATGCTTCTCCCACTGTGGCTGGCCAAAAGACTATGCTCTATTGGTACAGTGATATGTTGAGAGCAGTCTCTGACTCTTTAACTGCTAGGCTTAACCATCCACCATAACTAGTCATTACACTGCACACCCAGATAAAACCTCCAGCTGTTCCCAAAAACAACAGCTCATCAACAAAAGCCAGCATGAGTGCCTCAGGCAAATGCTTTGCTTTTGTGTTAGCTCCCGGTCGACCAAAGCAACCCAAGGCCCCTTTCCGACCATCAGGGCTCACAGAAGGTTTGGCCACAGCTGAAAGAGAGGTGATTTTCTTCCCTGTGCTCCGAATTTTCACACCATTTACATCGCTCTCAAATCTCACCGCTCGTAAGTGACAGGCTCCCTGCGTGGATGCAGACCGTTCGGAAGAGATGGCCCAAGACCGGGAAGTGTCTGTTGCCATTGCTGTTCCCAGGATCATCAAATGGATGCGGCCAAGCTGTCAGCTTGAACTGACTTTGCTATTACTGTATTAATGCTGGTTTGTACATTTATTACCTTGCCCATTTCAAACTTCACTGAGCTGAATCTTAATAAACAGATATATTCTGAATGGATTTTTGTTATTGTTGCTTTTTTTTTTTTCCCCTGGCCATTAAGACTCATTATGTGGAGTCATCAGCTGTTTTGCTTTGTTTCCCATCTGTTCATACAGCACTTGGGTTCTGGGATTTTTCCAAGGGTGTGAGATAATACTGCAGATGGGAGTGCAATTTCCACTGTTTTGATTTTGCCCCAGTGGGGCTTCATGTGGCCACTGGTGGAAAAATGACAATTGCAATAATTTTGATTAAAGATTTTCCACATTATAGAAACTTGTCAAATCTCAAGATTTTCAAGACCATGTTGCTACCTAGAGTCAGTGGCAGTTTTTTTCTAAGAGGATTTTCAAACCTTTCCCCATCTATGATACCTCCCTTCTCTGAAGTAAGCAAGGACTGTGGTTTTTTGAGAACAGATCTTATGCAATTTCAAGTCACAGGAAAAACCACCCCTGACTGTGGTTGGGGAGAAGATAATGTTCTGGTCCCATTGCTGTTAAGGGGAGCAGAAACTGGAGCCTAAGGAAACTTTGAGGGGCAAGTCTAGTCTCCTGTGACCACTGGGAGCCACCTTACATCAGACCTTTCACTCGCGTATCAGTTAGGTTGTCACATTGACAAGCTGTTTCAGTAACTCACTTCTCTGATCAGTAGCAAACCTACTCCTCTAATTTGCAGCTAAGGTATACTTTGGACATCTCATACCCATTTGATCTCAAGCCTAAGATGTCCTTTTTCTCAAATACCTGTTCTTTCTCCTCAGTTTTTATTCCCTCCTTTATTTGTGTAGAATGATCATATCCATTTCAACCTTTGCTCTGTGAGGCTGTACAACTATTTTCCATAGCTTCTTGCTGGAAAAATATGTTCTCCACTCTCCTCACCATCCTTGCAACTCTCAGGTGAACTTGTTTCAATTTATATGCGTCTGCCCTGGTGATGGGAGCCAAAGCACTGCTGTCAGTCCTGAAGCAAAGGTACGGGCACGTACCTGCTCCGGCTTCACTCCCTCCTACTGCTGCTTGGTGTTGCATTTTCTCTTTGTCTGCATTTTGAGACTTATTTTAATTTCCAGGTGATGATTTTAGTTTAGTCTCAGGCACATCTTGAAAATGCCCTTTTTTTTTCTCCCTCTGTATTCATATTCTAACATAGATTAAGTGACTACAGAAGTATTATGGTCAGTTATCCTCTGATTTAATTTCCTGGGATTTTTCTTCCAGGTGTATAATTCCTATCTTGTTTTCTCAGCATCTCTGCTTCTAGAATTGGAGACACTATACTTGGCGTAGGTTGTGCCCAGTGTGAACTTCTCTCTAGGCGTAGGATGGCAGTACTACACTTCACAGGGTCGTTTCTCTGTGGTCACAGTGCAAGACTCCAAGCTATTCTAGCAGCACTGAGCTCCAAGATTAAGAAAGCTTTAACACAGCACTGGTCCAATGGCAGATCTAGTGAGGATGTGCTTGTATGGCTTTACAGCAAGCGGCCGCAGAGCCAGGAGCGGCAATCTGCATCCCTGCACCTTGTCATGCAGCAGAACAGTGCTCCATGGGTGGGAACAACCACCCTCCCCCCAGTCTCTGGGGTAAATCCACCTCTCATAAACACTGCCCTTCCCCTCCCCTGCAGCTAATTACTGGGCAGGTAAACCTGCAGTAATATCTGGGAAGTCAGCGAAGAGAAGACCCGTAATTGTTCAGCAAGGCTTCTCATCCTCAAATTACAGAAACCCAAGAAGGCTCAGTCTTCATATATTTACCCCTTTCAGAGGAACATAAGTGCTAAAGAAAAGGTCAGCCACCTTTATTTTTGTGAAACACAACATTTCAGCATAGAAACACTTAGAAAATTACCACATTTACTCAAAAGTTTAAAGATTTTTACGCTGTGAGTGGAGGAGGAGAGGAGAGATTTTTAATGCAACTGCAAAATTATTTCAATAAGGGAAAAAATGATGGGGCAATTGTGAAGGAATTATATTTAAGATGAAGACTAATACTAGAAGATCACCTATGCCTAGCAAAAACCTCTCTGGAGTATCCCGGAATCTCAGCCATGGCTCGAGACTCTCTTTGTGTTAGAGATGTATGAACCTAAAGGAGCAAGGAAGGAGGATATATAAAGACAGGTAATGCTGGTAGAAGTCTGTAGACCTTTTTTAATAGGCCTTAGATATAAACCTGGTTTAATAAATCCAATAAAGCACACAATTATGCTTCCTAAGCATAGGCTTTTACCTCAAGTTAGGCCAAACAGTAATTTCAGGGGAAGAAGAATCAAAGCAAATACTCATAGGAGAATATCTGTTGAAGCAGTGAACTTTTCACCTCTAACAGCTAGTAATGACGACAGGGTACAAGATCAGATGGTTCATTTAACCACCAAGTAACGATATTAGGCTAAAAGTTAGATCTAGTCTGCCCAGAGGCAACATGACAAATTAGAGTCATCCACTCGCCATATTTGTATTAATGCACTTTTGTATTAGTGAACAGATTATAAAAGAAGGCTTTGCCTCGAGGCAGGGTTTTCTGGCACTGAACTAATTTTCAAGCTGAGGTTCTCCCTTGAGGGCACAATAAGACCCTCCTTTCTTTGCAACCGAGGATCTAATCCTCAGCAAAGATTTACCCATGAACAGCTTGTAACACTTCAGAGCTTTAAAAACTGCAGATTTCTTTGTATAAAGCTGCATAAATTGTACACCCTTGAGATATTTAATAATAATGGAGTATTTAGTTAGCATCCTTCTAAAATCATTCAATGTGTTCCACTGCTAATATTAAAAAAAAAAAAAAAAGTTGTTTTAAAATCAGCTCTCTGGGACAGGCTCTGTACACTCGTCCTGGATCCCAGTCTTGGCTGGCTGTCAGTAGTGAGAACTGCTGACTATGCAGATGGCCACCTCCCTTCATGCCGTGGTTGCAACCCTGCAAAGGGTCGTCACCCTGCAGTCTCGTGGCCCTGTGAGTCATGGGACTCACAGCACTTAATGTCAGTTTTCTGTGTGCATGTTTCCAGCACGAGGGTTCACTTTGCAGCTGCAGCAGCGTGGCATCTCTCTGACCTGGGAGGGAGCTGCAAATCAAGAATGCATTTCTTTTTCCTCTGAAGATGAAAGACTTTTAAAATTAATTGCATGACATTATGGCTTGTCTATGTTGTCAGCTTTGATTTTGCTGTGACAAAATGATGGCCGCTCCCTGTCACACAGAGTGACGGCGTGTTTGTGAGCACTGCACTCATCAAGTGGCAGCAGCAAGTTAAAGCATTGCTATGATCTCCATTGAAAGTAGTTTTGAGGAGTGCAGCGTGGGGGGTGAGGCAAGGGCAGATGTTACCCTCCTGCAGGGGACCCAACCTGGCCATCGCTTGCTGCAGCTGGTGTCGGCTCTGCCGTACCATCCGCAAACCTGTGCCAGGTATCCAACCCTCCTCACCCCATCCCCGCAATCAGTGCAAATTACTGAGGGTGATACTCTTGGAAGACGTAATCTTAAGCATTCAGAGCTGAATGCAGAACCACTAGATATAAAATCAGAGGTCCTAAAAGAGCAGCTTTGCAGCTGTTGCAGGGCTGGATGGAGAAATCAGGAGCAGAAGCATCCGGAGACGAATAACCCATTTTCCCTTTAGAGGGCAGTGGTGTTCATCGTACAAAAGCTGCGTTTCCGAGGAGCTAAAACCCTTATCTTCAGTATCTGGGGTCAGCAGCACAGCAGCGACAGCAATAGGAACCAGCACTGAAGTGGTGCTGCTGACTGCACTACACCGTACAGAAGAGCATGTCACTCTGGTATACTTTCTGTAATGCTCTGTGCAGGGGCTCATTAATTTCCCCTTGTTTTCCTTCACAGTAATCAGACGAGTAATTACGGTTCCAGAGAGAGGAGTTCACACTGTGAAGGCAGTCCAGGGTGAAGAGCTCCTTACCATGAATGTTTGCCAAATTACAGCCTCTCTCTGAGCCAGATGAGCCCTTCCTGCTAGATTAATGCCAAACTAGTTTCGGAAGCCAAATAAAAGATGATTTCAAAGGCAATACTAACCTTTTCATGGGTTTGGGCGAGGCCTCCCGCTCCAGGTTGGAGGACGCATGCTTCACGTGCATGGCGTTGTAGGAGGTGTGGGTGTATTCGTTTTCATCACTGTAGTCAGGACCGAGTAACGTTCGTGCCCACGTCCCCATGTCATACGGAGGAAGAGTCCCCCCAAATTCAGAGGGCAAGCATTCAGGGTGTATTAGCTGGTGAAGGCTGTTCAGGTTGTTACCATGAAGAAAGATCTTTAACAAATAAAAAGGAAGTTCAAAGTTATCATCAATTCCTTACTTCATTAAGTATAATAATAACAGCACTAATGAGGTTGGAGCGTCATTAGTTGGCGCTGCACTTAGAGGTGGGAATTTCTGAAGCACTGGTGTGGGCTAGTGGGAGGACAGGGATTAGCTTTGGGTTGTGCAGCTGAAGAATTAGGCCAGCACCATAAACACTTCTGAAAATCCCGATAAGCTTCCTTTTGGCACATGACACTTTCACTTTCTTAAGTACCAGATGAGCGAAAGTGCAAGTCAGGAATAATGACTGATTATTGCTACTGTAAGAGGATAGAGGCTTGTACAAAGAGCGGTGAGAAGAAAAGGGAGATAGTGGAGCTTACTGAAGGAAGATATGAAGAGTAGGTCCTCAGCATCTGAGAGGGCAACCCAGCCCTGCACCCCAGGACTGACCTTTCCCAGGGGTGTAGGGCTGCGTTGCCACTTGGCACTGCTTCAGCAACATTTGTCTCTCCAACCCCGCTTTGCTTTCAGGCTGGTACTACCCTTGTTCTGCCTGGCCAGACATAGCCCGGGGTAGGCTCTGGGTCCTTCTGAGAGATGATCCAGGAGCTGTTTGATAGACTGCAGAGGCCAAGATGACTGCAGGACCACAATTCACATGGGTTTCAGTGGGGAAGACCTGCCTCTTCTGCAGTGCAAGCAAACAGCCTTCAGGCATAGGCATTTTCTGTGGAAACCCCTTACCACCATGTGAAAACAGTCTACTTGCTGAAGGAATGAAATAGGAAATTTTACTTCCACAAAAAGGGTTGAGCTGAAGTTTCCCACACTGCAGGTGACTTCAGCCAGGCCTGATAATCCCTCCACATTGCCAATTCTCTCTATCCCTGAGCATGTCCCGTTAAAATGTACCTACACTCTGTTAGTGATAACAGCTTTCTGGTCCCTGGCTGAGCTATTGATTCAATCCAGACCATTGCAAACTCTAAGTTTTAGTAACAGCAGCAATTCTCCAAGGCTATATGAAAAATGCAGAGAGAAAAAGAAGGAAGAAAACAAAGCAGGCACCTACTCAGTTACTCTGGCTCTGCAGCTTCCTATCCCCTCGCCCCGGCCCCGTCTAATTACCCTTTTCCTTGTCTTGTCTTTGAGGAACGGTTTGATTAGCGTGTACAGGGCATGGATGTACCAGGGCTGGTTGACAAAATGGACTCCTCCAAAACGGGCAGGAAAGCTGTCCTACAGAAAGAAAGAAAACGGAAGGCAGTTAATAGATGCAGTGCTTTAGCCCAGCAGTCAATAGGATGAAAGTCAGAGGAAGAAGTCTGCCTCTTTCCCTCTGCAAAGGAGCACTGGGCTTGCTGGGAGGGGGGGCAGGAGAAAGATAGAAAAAGAAAGGCGCCTGGAAACATTTGCATCAGTTTCTTCTGTTAGCAGACACAGTCCCTTCTCCCCTCCACACACTAACGCATCAGTTGCTGATGATTTAAAGTAGGGTCTCCAGACACTTCGCCTGAACATTTTTTAACTCCATCAGGGCATCTGACTTGGCTGGGATGGGAAGTGAGAGGGGGCTGATGAGCACCGCTCCCTCGAGGGGAAGCTTTCTAATTTCTCATTGTGTGGCGTAAAGCAGGACCCTGGTTCCCACGCACATCGCTGCACAGAGCTCACCTTTTCACCCTTCAGCCTCCCTGCCTCCCCCCTGCTAAAATCATCATTACAATGGCTGACCTTTCGGGGTGAGCGAGCAGCATATTATGGGGAGGAGGATGGGTGGGAAATGCTGATAAGTGAAGGTGCAGGGAGAGCGCACCACGGCGGCGCCATGGAAACTGCCGGAGCCCAGCGCTCGCTGCCAGGCTGCGCACAAACACCCTCGGCATTAACATGCAGGTAGCGTCCCGCCAGGGAGGTGTTTGCAATAGCGTCCTGCTCCGCTCGGCCAGTGGGGCACACTTAATGAAAAAGGAGGTTGCTGGCGTGTCTTTAAAGGTTATTGTATATTGTGGTGGGCATTTTGTACCTACGCTCTCATCTAAAAATTGCGCGTTGCTCAGGGAAGAGCCTAGGCTTTTTCGCTTGCATAAATAGTGGGGAGACCGCTGCTCCTGTGTGCAAATACTCCTCCAGCGAGAGGAGAGGTGTCTGTCTGTCCTCTGTGACAGGAGATCCTGATGAAGCCGTCCTCATCCTGCCTGTGCTCCTAACCCCTACAGCTCAGCATATAAAGACAGAGCATAATCAGGTCTCTTCCTTCAGGGCTTTGGCTTTGGGACTCAGATAGGTTCATTCCCCCCCAACAATTAGCACGGGGTGTTCTGGGGCTTTCTCTCACCTTCCCCTGGAGCATCAGCGATTGAACACAGCTGGTGAGGATATGGGGTGGATTTGTGAGATGATACGGAAAATCCCCTTATACACCTGCTCAGTAAAGCTTCTGTGCCGCTTCAAGGTCAAATTATCTCCCAGATTTAGCACTGTGTAGGCATCCCACCACTTCCAGCCACCCAAGGCAGGTTGGCAGGACTCTCTATGCTCTTTCGCACTGGCCATGGATTGCCCTGGCAGTCATCTTAAACTATACTTGAGTACTGTTTGTGAGTGGCCACAGGCAATAAGTAATATATTTTTCTTTTGTTATACAGTAGTATAAGCTGCTTATATTCAGTTGCTTTCCTCCCACATGGGAATGAAAATTTTGAGGATTTGGAGCTTTTACAGAATAGTCTAAAAAAAAAAATTGTTAAATATTGGAATAGTCCACATTTGCCTTTTTTTCTTTTTTCTTTTTTTTTTTTTTAATTCTATATTTGTCAAGGTTGCTGCCATCCCACGAGCTGTATCTCTACAGAAGAAGTTCTGGACTCCTTTGCTTTTTGGAGCTGAGCTTCCACAGCTGTCCCAGGTTGAACCATAGCAACATAGGTCAGTGTAGAAGATATGGTCTAAGTCTGAAGCAAAGGACAGTAAAGAAATGAGAGATTGGAAGCAAGGAAATAACTTTAAGACAAAGAGATTTATACTGACCTGAAAAAGAAAAATTGTTTTGCCTTCTCACTGGAATGCACAGATGATATTAATCACAGTCTTCAGTGAGAAATGTCAGACTTCATTTCCAAGGGGGAACCTCTGTTTTTTTTAGAACATGTTGACCAGCCTTAATGATACTACATTACCCAGAAAGGACTGAATGCTGAGAATTATAGGAACCAGAGAAAGGTTTAAACTGGCAGACTGCCTCTGGAAAAGGTCGACTAAGTAGAAGGATGTACTTTCCTACATAGAAATTAATTTTATGTCCACCCAACATAGGTTTTTGAGTCCATAAACTAGATTCTGTCTGGTACATCACTAGATTAAGTGTTACAGGAAAGCCCCTCACATAAACAGTTTTGTTCAAAGAAAATTGCTATCATTTCATTCTGAAGGTACAGCCAAAACGCACAAAGACCCTTGAAAAGGCAGCATGATGGCCAGGAAAAAAACAACCAAAGAACATTTTTTTGCGTGTAACTTTCCACTAATTTTTGTTCCTTACCCTATTAAGCACAATAAACTCAATTTGACCTTCATTCCTCAGTCCACCTGCATTTGTAAGGCTGTCAATTCGAACAAGGACAAAGACATAATTTTTTTTTAAAAAACAAAGAAATTTGATATGGGAATCAGCCAGACACTGTTTGGAACCGCAACATACCAATTTTGCAGAAGTCCCTAATTAGAGCAGAGCTGTCTTGGAAAGAAAAGCTCCCGTCTGGAGGTCTGCCTTGCTCAGTTCCAGGAAGATGTATGAGACCTTTCCCATACCCCACTTAGTGTCTCTGCTGCTTTCCCTGGGGCAAGGTGAAAGTAGCTGAAATTGATTTTCTGCTGGAGAGCTTTTGCTTTTAGGAATTCTCATTTGATTTCTCATGTCTTGTGATTCCTTGGGAAGGTGTATTTTATAATGAGGTACATTTTTTTGGAGCCTACTGTGAAAAGGACCCTGGGATCATGCAACCTTTTCTTAACCTGATTCCTTGTTAAAAATGCCCAGTCCTGGGGATATATTTGCATTTTATTCCAATGGCATAAATAAAATATGGCATGCAGGAATTGGTCTAATTATTTGTGGGCACTACTGTTGTTTTATCTGAAAACCAGGCTGGACATATTAGCATGTTGCTCAGAGACGCAATTGCAGCACAAACAAATACATCCAACACAGTGTTACTCTAGCTAACTTGATACTCAGCAATAGCAGAGAAGAAACAGTAAGAGGACTCCAGATACCTGCTTGGGCAGCTAGCTCACTCCAGAATCAGGCCAGGTCTTCCTCACTGGGACATGAAGTGAACTAACACAAGGAATATATCTAACTGTGCTACAGTGCCACCTTTCCCAAACTGTAAATGTAAACTTAGAGGGACAAAATTGTCCAAACAGAGTTTTAGTTGTTTCTGTTGATTGAATGAAGCTGGTGCCAAAGATAGGACTTTTATTTTCCTGATTTGCCTTTTTCTAACTTTATATATTTTTTTCTTTACTGTTTTCAGTTATTCCCCCCTGTATCATCCCCAAAGAAGAAAAAGAAATGAACTCTGGAGCTGCCACAGACACCCCAAAATCCATACAGGCTTCAATACGTCTTCCATTTCAAATTGGAGAAGTGTCTCCAAGCTTGCAGATCAGAGGAAAATGTTATGGATGTCATTGTTTCCCTTCTCTGCTCAGACCTCCCGTGCAGGGAAATTTCTGACCTGAAATGAATCTGAGACTGAAAACCCTCGGTACATAATGTTCCACTAAATAGCTCGGAAGCAATAGCTACGAGGTGAATGAGAGACTATTTTTCAATATTTCTGACCGTTCTTTCCTTCACAACATCTATTTCTTTTGGCATGAGTATGCATCAGAAACCTCTTACTGTGTTGTGGTTGTTGTTCTGAACTGCCTGAAAGCTAAAAATCAAGATGATCTCCCACCATCTCCTCACACCAAAGTGTGGCAGAAAAGCAAAAATATTATGAGAAATATCAAAATCAGGTATAAATCCAGCCTGACGCTCAGGCCCAATCTTTTCGAACTGTATGAGTTGGCTACATAGACCAATGACCTGAGCTCAAAAACCAAGCTACAGTATATTTCTGGTTTATGAGACGTCTGAATTTTGTGACCCAAACATTTTTAAAATGCTTTCATAGCTTCTACCCTTTGCAATCAGAAAAGCAAACACGCATCTTACCACCCAAATGCACTTTAATCTCGACCATGCTTGCCAGTTTACTGCAAATCAAAATATAATCCCCTTTGAAAGAAAATAATTTCCCGTAGATTCAGGAAGATTTTGATCACAAACAAAACTGTTTAAAGTGAAAGGTCGTTTAAACTGAGGATAAAAACAGCATCTTCATGCCTGTGCACTTACATAATCAGTCCCTGTGGTGGATTAAAGCTCCTACAGACTATATTAATAGTTCAGGAAGATTATATTAATAGGTCGTTGATAGTTGCTCCACAAAGAGTTTCCGTGAGCGAGCAATATTAATGGATTGGCATGATAAGGGAAGGAGGCTTTCTGCTCTCCAGCGCCGGATCCAGATTCAGTCTCTGAAACAATGGCTGTGGTTGAAAGTTGCCCCCCGATTTTCACTCTGTCAGATATTGGATAGGTTGTGTTTATCAAAAACATGTTCCTGAGCACATTTGAATGAATGCTGTGTAACGCCTTTGGTGTGGGCAGAGCAGGCTGTCATATAGTGCATGCTAGGAGAGAAGGTAAAGTGTCCCCGCACCGCTACAGCTTCAGCTTCTAATTTTAATGCAGCTCTTAAGAGATGAGTGCTTAGTTTGGGAAATCCCACGGGCAGGAGGAGGTGGGAGGCAGTGGCAGGGTGGGGGGCCATGAGGACCCTGGGACGGGGCTGCTCCCACACCTCTCTGAGCTGTCCCTGGGGCTGCGGGAGCCAGGGCTGCTCCCGCTCACCTGCTGTGGTGCCTGCTCTGAGCCCAGGCACATTTCACATCTCTGGCCGGACAAGTTGCTCATCTTTCCGTTATCTCTTTTTGCTCCCCTGTGCTTTTGAAAAGACAGGAATGCAAAATTAATGTTGCCGGTGGCAATAATTGCAAACTCATTTGCTTCTACCTTGGCATGCCCTCAGAGTACACAGGGCTTGGAAATAGCTGCAGAGTAGGGGAAAACCATTAAAAAAAAAGACGTTAGTGCTAGCAATATGGCAATGTTGACCTGCTCAAATATGACCGTAAAAAGAATTCTTGCAGTTGGGAAGAACTCATTGATTTGGGATAAGCTGTGACTGTAACTGCTCACACCAAAACACTCTCTTTTCCCTGAAGCATACAATAGCAAAGGACTGAAGCAAAATCACAGCAAAATATGAGTGCTTCGTTTATTTTTACACTGCATACCCACATATGTAGATGAGTACACTGAAGTACTGCTGTCAGGGAAATGGAACTGAAAAATGAACATTGGGGTGCATTCTTCTAGACATTTTTCGTTATGTTTGTTATCTCTCCTGCTACACTCGATAACTTTTAAAATTCCTTCATTTGCAGTGGGTTTTTCCCAGTCATTACTGCACATTAGTGAGGTCCTACAGAGCATCTGTTCATGGGTGCTGGCAGATGGCACCAATAAATCAGGTTACAGAACACAGATTTGCTCAGTAAACTTTGATTTGTCCTGATAGAATCATGCTGTCATATCATCTGGTCTAACAAAATAACTTGTAACCTTGGGGCAAAAGAGGGATTTCTTCACTACCTTTTCACAAGAAACCCTTTGCTGAACCAGCTCAGAATAAATTGGGAACAGAAAATTTCCCATAAGCAGTGACTCCAATGGACTGACACCATACCCCGGTGCTGCTTTTTTCTTGCTGTGTGCCCCTGTTGATTTCAAAGTGTTTCACACACTTAAGGTACAGACTGAAGTTCCCTCCAGAAAAAAAGATGAATAAATTATACTGACAGAGAAACAGCAGGTTCATTCAGGGGCTTGGTTGAGGAGGTACACAGAGAAGAGAGGAATTCAAAAGGTGGTTAAAAAATACTAATACAGAGCACTGACACACTGATTTGGAAGTAGCCTATGCATGTGTGCGACTGGGGTGCCACAGTTTGCTCTAGATTAGGTCAGACTAGGCGAGGCCACATCAGAAAGCTTCTGGTGGAGCAGGAAGAGTGAAAGGTGTGGGCTAAACTAAGGCGGGATAGAGCAGGTCACAGGAACAGGCAGCAGCATAGGAAGGGACAATTTTCTGGAGGCTAGTTTTCAAAGTTAGTTTAGGAACTTGCTATGATCTTTGCAGCCAGCTCTAGCAAACCAGGCTAAATTGCCTCCAGTGTCCTAATTTTTGGTGTAAACTGCAGCTCAGAAACACTTTTGTATCCAGCTTTCTTAAGTGAGGGCGACTGCAAGCTGAGTCGTTTCTATTCCTGTATCTCACTGAACATGAACATCTAAAATTAGTTGGGGGGGGGGAGGGAAAAGCATCAGGAAGATCATGAAATCTGAAAGTAGTTTAGGGCTTAATTAGAACCTGCAAAGTGCGCTGGGCACAGTGCAAGCCTTGCCTGGGAGCTTGCTGGATGAATGCAAGCGCTGCTGGCTGAAGTGTGTGACCACAGGTCGGCCGTGATGCTTCTTTGCTCTCCCTGGGATACCAAACCCTTGGCTGGCTGTGACATGCAAGCTTTGGTTGCTCACTCAAAATCACCATTAGAAGAAATTCTCTATGCAAATGTTATGTTTCTGAGAGAAGTGACGTCTCTCCAATCCTTTCGCTGACACTGGGAGTTAAAGCAATGTTGTTCATCTCTGAGCTGTTGGTGGGTTGTGTGGGTGTGAGTTGCTCTCAGTTTTAAGTGTCTGATAAAGAAGTGGGGTTTTTTTCCCTGTAGCCCCCAAAATGTTCTATTTTTAATATACACTTTTTGGAAAATAATAACTTAAATATTTTTTGAAAGTAACTTTTTAAAAAATTAATTAGTGCTATTAACCACTGTAGCCAAAATCTACAATTTTCCTTAGCTGACCTGATTTAAACCTCTCTCCCTAGCTATTTCTATTTCCATTGACAGGCCTTGTTCCCATCCTGAAGGGCAGTAGATCTGTGGGACACTGTGGTTAAAAGCACAGGGAGTGAAGGAGTGAGGGCAGAGAAGATGACACTGAGGCAAACCCACTAGGATTTAAAAGGCTGTTGAAAGGAAAGAATAAAGTCCTGAAAAGGGCAAAGTACAGCACATTTCTTGTCCAGCACTACTAGGATTTAAAATAAAAAACCCTTTACAAAGTCTGCCTCTTCAGATATTCATTGTTGTGCTGATAATCTACATCATATATGTAAAATATTTATTCCATATTTTGTTCATATCACTGCTTGCTGTATCTATGTATCTGCTCCCTGCCAAAATAGCTCTGTGTCTGAGCTGAGGGACAACGAAGGCCAAACTGTCATGGTGAGGACAAATGCCCACAGCATTAGTTAAAGTCAGCCAAAGAAAAGCAATTAAAAAAGGTCTTGTGGCACTTGCCTTTCTTCTCAGGAGACCTATTGACTTTGCAGAAAAGCTTTCCATCTTGCCTATGAAAGTGCCAAGGTGTTACACAGAAATCATGCCGTCGGATTACACTTGTGTTGTGATTGAAAGCCGATGATGGAGTAAAGGAGATTTTGTTATTTATAGTGCTAGGCAACCTATTTGGCGCTGAACAGAAGTCTGCCGTAGCTTGGCTCGAACAAAGCCTGGAATCATCTTAAAGCTTTTGCATGTGCATTCATATATAGGGCGGCATGTAAAGGAGATTATACACTGTTATTGTGATGAGATTATAACCTAGAAAGAAAAATGGTTTTTCTAACTTAGGTCAGAAAAAAAATGATCAAGCAGTTTTTTTATTGGCATTTGTTGACTGACTGAAAAAACACTATCTGACAGAGATTATTCCTTTTCCAGTAAATTTCTCTGCATCTAGCAAGAAGTTAAGAAAATCCTTTGTGTTGACTTCTCCATACAGCTCCTTGAAGGTATCATAGCCTTCTAGCACTCATTTTCTCAATGCTACCTGCTAAACAGAAGCTAGATTCCCATCTCACTTCACTAAGAATTTAACTTTTTGCCCTAATTTGTTTGAGACTGGAACCTAATTTTAACATGGAAGGTTTCCCTTCACGTAGATCTCACACAAGCCCTTATTTTAACATAATTTCTATGGTCTCTGTCATCCTTGACAAATGTACCTTGATGAGTGTCCCTCTGGTGAAGATTTTTTAAAAATTATTTTTTCTCTTTCAACAGAGGAGTGTGTGTGTGTGAGGGTGGGTGAGAAAACCCTGTGACCTACTTTGTTTTAAGGGGAGTCGATGCCTGTGCAGTGGTGGAAACCCAGCTCTGGGGGGATTCACTTCTATGCAACTCATGCTGCATTAGATAAACACCTGAAAGCAGCAGCAGCTTTGCTTTGTCTACAACCTCTTGTTCTTCAAAACAATAGGAGCCTAGTGGGAAAAAAAAAAAGTATTATTTGCATGATTCAGTCTCTGTCCTTGTTCTAATACCTTAGTGAGATTGCTTAACTTTCTTACCCCTCCATAATAAAGGGAAACTTGTTTCATGTATTTGTGTCTCACAAAGTCCCACGTAGTCACAGGGCTGAATTGACAGGAGCAGACCAACCTGTTGGCTTTGCAATAGAACATAATCTCGTTGTGTCTGCCCTTTTGTGATCTTTTTCTCTTTTTAATTTTTTTTTTTAATAATAGAACAGTGTCTTGATAATTGAATGTCCTTGAAATAAGTTTTGAGGACAAAAAAATTGAGTAATACTAAAGATACAGGTGAAAAGATGTAAAGATACATTGTGGAGAACATTTTCAGGAAAGCTGTTTTTACCATGGCAGAGCACTTTAAATTTTGTGACATTTTGTATACCCCGCATTTAAGAAACAATTTGTGGAGACCATTTTGCAGTGAAAAGCCTTGCAGTACAGAGAACACATTTATATTTTTCCCCCGTGGTAATAGCACCACCAATAGCTAAGATTGTCTGATGTTCCATTTGTATTTCATTATAACTTTGCCAGAGTTTTACATTTTGTGCTCAAATGGTTCAATAGGGATCTAGGACAGTTTTGGGGGCTGGAGGATGAGGTTGAGGAAGTGATTTGAGTGTTTCTCAATGGGCTTGAGGGGGAAATATTATTTTCTGCACTTCAAAAATATTTATATGACTACTGGAGGGTAGAGATTTAAAGCTCAAAGCCTCTGGGGCATGGACCTGACCTTTAATATAAGGTTTTCCTAGTGCACATGATTTTACTGCTGCAGCGAGAATTTGCAGCTCCATGTGTGCATATGCCAGAATGCATTCAAGGAAGTTTGGAGGTTGAGAGGTTTCATAAACTAGACCAGTCATAGTGATAGCCTTTTGCCTTAAAAGCTATGATCAGTGAAAATCCTTAGAGTTCATTAACTATGTTCTCCCAACAGAGCAGCTGTAGCCCTGACCCGTGGATGGGAGGTAGAGCTTTCCCTGCAGTGGTTGCTCTTAGAGGTATTGTAAAACACCAGTGGAATCAGGGCCCCATGAAGCTGTACTTTGATACAGGGATTTCTCCTTTTCCAAGTGTGTGACTTTGCCATTTTAATGTTTTTTTTTTGTGCTGTGTTCACCACCTAAAACAATGCTAGGTGACAGCCAGTGTTGCTTATCACATAATCACTCAGAATCCAAGGCTTTTATCAGTCCGGCAGTGTTAAACGCTGTATAAACCTTGTACTCTTTGTTATACAAAATACATGCTTATATTCTCTGCAACAGCTCTCTCATTTCAACAACACCACTCCCCTTCTTATTCCTCACTATCTTGCTTTACTGCAACTTTAACTCTGACTTCAAAACAACTTAAAGATAGTGGTAGGAAAATTATATCTGCTGTCTGTGCAGGTGCAAGGAAAGCAGGGCACTAATCAGTGCATCTTCGCAGCCTTTTCATTATCATCAGCTGAGCATGGATACCAGACTGTGGGGATAATTCCAGGACACTGTTTCAGTCCTTTGACCTCTTCTATATTATCACCTGCTCCCACTACAGTCTTTGAACAATAGGTGTCTGAGGGTTACCAGTTAAGCTTATTGCCCGAGTAGTGCTTGCACTGCCTACCCCAAAAGGTTATTCTTAATTGTGTTTTCAGGCAGCACGGTGTCAGTCTGCAAGCTAACGATTCCTCCATTCTCCTGTTCTACTCTTAACAATTTATTCTGATTATTTTTTCTAAGGCCAAGAGCATTAAAAAAAAAAGACTTCTCTGGATTTGTTAAAACTATTGCTAGCAGGGAGGTGTGACCCCATTTCTCACCCACCTCAGATTAAAAAGCCATACAGATTTTCCTCCTCTTCTTGCTTCTTATATTAGATTAAAGTCATGCATTAAGCACAGCTACACGAAGTCTTAAAGGAATTAGGCTTTCCACCCAGAGACTGGGTGTATGCTGTGTCATATCCCTGGAGGTCATTAAATTTGCTAGGTAGGACAGTCAGTCTGTACCTTCTCCTTTGAAGGCTTCCAGTTGAGAACTCTTTCCACCTGAAGGCATATAGCAGCATATCCTCCTTGTTAAACTCCAAGTGTTTTATTACTGTTCCCTGCTTGAGTACCAGGGCATTTGCAATTCAGTGGGTGCCATTTACTTTGAGTTTAACAAGACTTTGGGCACAGTAGCCCATATGGTCCCTCTAGCAAATTGGAGAGATCTTGTTTGGAGAGGTGGAATACAGTGTGAGTAAAAAACTGATCAGATTTCTGGGATTCAAGTGTTGAGATCAGAGGTACAAAGTCTGCCTCATGGTCATTTACTAATGTTTTTTTTTCTCTGAAGTTCATACTGGAGCCAGTACAGCTTAATGTCTTTATAAATGACTAGGGACTAACTAACCCTCAGAAGCTTTGGTGATGGTACCAGGCTGTGGAGTACAGCTGATATGCTGGAGGTTAAGGCAGAGACACCCTATTCAGAGAGATCCTGACAGGCTGGAGAGATGAGTTGCTGGGAGCCACATCAACCAATGCAAAGTGCTTTATCTTAGACTAACCCCATGCAGCAGGACAGGTCATGCACTGAGCAACTAGAAAGCAGCTTTGCAGAAGAGGACCTAGGCATCCTGGTGGGCAAGATGAATGCAAGTCAGCAGAGTAGTGTGCTCTTGTGGCAAAGGTGGCCAACCTTGACCTGGGCTGCACCAGCAAGTGCATAACTAGCAGGTGAGGGAGGTGATCCTTTACCTCTATTCAGCAACTGTGAGACCACATCTGCTGTGCCCATTTCTGCCCTCCCCACTGCAGGAGAGGCTGACATACTCGAGTGAGTCCGTCAGAGGCTGCCGAGATGGCCAGGGGGTGGAAGAAGCAGCGTATGAGGAGAAGCTCAGAGAACAGGGTCTGTTCAGCCCACAGAAGAGGAGGGTAAGGGGGAATCTTGCTGCTCTCTGCAACTAATTAATGGGTGCTTACAGAGATGACATCCAGACTTTTCTCAGGGAGAAAAGACAAGGTAATCAACATGAGTTGCAGCTGTGGTGGAAAGCCAATCCACATATCAGGGAAAAGGTTTCATGGCAAGCAGTCAAACACGGGAATGCTTTTCCTGAAGAGGCTGTGGAAATCCCATCTGTGGAGATGTCCATATCTCAGCTGAACAAGACCCTGAGTGACCTGATCTAAACTCAAAGTTGGATCTGACTTCAAAGTTTGCCCTACTTTAAGCCATGAATGGGATCAGATGACTTTCAGAGATCCCTTCCAACCTTAATTATCCCATGATCCTGTGATATTTTATATGTGTGGGTCTGCATACATCTGAAGTTCTCAAACTGTTCCTGCTCTGTAATTTACTTAGTCATGTTCCACACTTACCACTGACTGGTCTCTGGTTACTCAGGGATTCAGGTTGCAGTTTCAATTTAAAGCTGAAACTTTTGTCATCTTTAAAATACGCCACAGAATTTATTATAAACTAATGGGCAGGAAGGTAAGGCTTATTTAAGATATACTTTGCCGCAAAACCCATATTATGAGCACAAATGATAGCAATAAACAAAAGAAAATAATCTGTTCAGACCAGAGGAAAATCTATATCACTAACTTCCTGCATTGAACTGTTGTTCCACAAATGAAGGATTTACTTGTTATCAGGAATGTGCTGGGTGAACAGAAGTCATCAGAAAAGCTGCAGTCCCTATTAACCGCTAGAGTATTTCACACATGCCCCAATGCATATTAATCCCACTTATGTCCATCAACTTAATTAAAACCTCTTCATTACTGAAATCTATAACTGGCACAGAAAGGTATCAGAGCTTAGGAAAGAGTATTCATCTACCCTATTCACTGGACAGCTTTTCAGTGGTGCTAAGTTATTTCTGGCAGGAAATAAACAATTTCTGCTGGAAATACAGCAATTCAGAAAACATCTGGGATTTGCAGCCAAAGCCAACATTTGTCAGCAAGCATTAGTGAGAAGTTAGTAGAATCGCTGAAAGCTTTGCAGATGCTTGACCTGGGATTCCTTTTTTTTCTTTTCTTTTGTCAGTGACACACTTTTATCATATATATGCAGTAGTGTGCAGGTATAGCATATCTTTGCAGAAAAATCCAAGGTAAAAGCCACTGACAATACACTTACAATGCAGAGGTTACACTAATATCTTCCTTCCCCACTTTTATTAGGGGTCTGTCTGGGAAAGTCAGTTCATCCTTATTGGTATCATCCCCTCCAAAATTTTAAGACCAAACTGTTAGCAAACTTCCTTCTTTTTTCCCCCAAATTCTCTGCTCCAGGCACTATCTTGTTTCAATTTTGAATTTAAAACAAACCTTAGGCACACTCTGTTGTACATTCTGGGAGAGACTACTCTGTTAAATAGGCTCTGCTATTTGAACTGGTTGAGTTGTGAAGGAGTTCACCTTATGAAAGCCTGCTCAGTGTGAAATCCATCACTGAACTCAGCAATTTCTTCCCTCAAGGTGATTACTGAACAACTAATTTTCCCAAGAATAAACAGCAAGGAAATAATCTAAACAGAAAAATAGAGAAGTTAAATGTCTTGCCAGCACTGAAATTCTTTCAGACTGCAGAAGATAATTGGAGTCATTTGCCTAGTGCTTCAGTCTGTATCCATAAGCCAGAAGTGCCACTGGAAAGGTAACTTAATTTATGACAGAGAAGTTCTGAAGCACCTTGATTGTCAAAAATATTTTCCCATTAACTTAGGCATCAGAGGCTAATTATGAAAGATTATTACAGCAATTTGAGCACTACGTTCAAGGTAAAGTGAAACATGTCAGATGTATGTTTTTGAACAGGCATTACAAAGAAGGTGGTAAAAATAAAATTATTTTTGTGATTGATAGAAAGTTAAAAAGAGTTTTTCAATTTTTGGAATCAAATTCAGTATGTGATAAGATCACAGTTAGATTCTTGGAAAAATTATTCAAGGAAGCGTCTACTGAAATACCCAGAATCAACTTATGGGAAAACAATTAGCATTTCTAAAGCAATGAAGGACTTGCCTGAAGTTTGAAGAGGTTAGATGTTGCTTTGATGACATGGACATGAAAAGAAACCCTCAATGTTTCTGCAAATGAGATTGAGGCAGCAAAGCATAATGCTGTCAGTGTGGGAGTCCACAGAGCCCAAGACTCTGAGAAATCCAGAGTAGACAAACAACTCACGCAAGATAGTATTTGGCATTTGTAAAAGGTTCACAACACTACACAGGCGTTTACAAGCATCAGCAGAGATCTGTAGAGGAAGGAAGCAGATGACTTCATGGCAGTATGGAAAACATCATAGCAAAAGGTGAATAGACTGCCCACCTCTCCTGGTTTCAGCTGGAATAGAGTTAATTTTCTTCATAGTAGCTAGTATGGGCTATGCTTTGGGTTTGTGCTGGAAACAGTGGTGATAATGTGGAGATGTTTTAGTTGTTGCTAAGTAGCGCTCACACTAGTCAAGGACTTTTTCAGCTCCCCATGCTCTGCCAGGTGCATGAGAAGCTGGGAGGGGACACAGCCGGGACAGCTGACCCCAGATGACCAATGGGATATTCCATACCATATGGCATCATGCTCAGTATATAAAGCTGGGGGAAGAAGGAAGGGGAGGGGACATTCAGAGTGATGGCATTTGTCTTCCCAAGTAACCATTACACTTGATGGAGCCCTGCTTCCCTGGAGATGGCTGAACACCTGCCTGCCCATGGGGAGTAGTGAATGAATTCCTTGTTTTGCTTTGCTTCCACGTGCAGCTTTTGCTTTACCTATTAAACTGTCTTTATATCATTCCATGAGTTTCCTCATTTTTACTCTTCTGATTCTCTCCCCCGTCCCACCAGGAGGGAGTGAGCGAGTGGCTCCATGGTGCTTCGTTGCTGACTGGGGCTAAACCATGACACCACCTGAAGGCCCATGGGACACAGACTGATTTTCCATGATGTTTAGGTGCACCAGGGACACCAATATCAGCAAAGACAAATCACTGATGGTAGAAGTAATGAAACTCTGGTCTTATAGAAATAAGATTTATTCCATTATAGAATTACATCAGTAAGTGTTTGGATAAAGAAAAATATTGAAAAATATGGAAAACTTAAAAGTTATACTAGTACCAGAAGGAAACAAGATGTTTATTTTTGATATTAAAGGATGCCAACTTCTGGATCTCAGAGAGTGAATTCAGTCAATGGATGGACAATTGTTGACAACAGCTGAAGAGTAAACTAAGGATGCTTTTAGGAAATACAGGAACTCTCAGAGTATGGAATAGGGATGAAAGGGTTGAGATAGTCCATGGCTCATCTACCCATGAAAGTTTTTCCTGCCATAATTCCGGCTACAGTATGAGATGGCTATCACTCTAGGGAGAAAAATATAACTAAGAACAACAAGTGAAGGGAGTGCTCTTACAGATCATGTAAAAAGCAAGCAAAAACATTCATTCGCATACAAATGACCTAAAAATGGCATCTATTGCAATATCTCTAATGAGAAACTGAAAGGGCAGTAACACTCTGGGAAGTGACCTTATGAAACTGGGGCATTCATTTGTGCATGATCATTATCTCTTTAGGAAACTGTTTTCTTAGAATGCCATTGGGTTGTGCTCAGAGCCAGAAGTTTTTTGCTTGGAAATACAACACATTTGACAGTGTAAACAGTACTAAGTTATGCATAAATTACATTAGATATGGGGAAGAGTGTAAAAATCCTGTCTGGAGGCTTCAAGCAACTCAGAAAGGCCAACAAATTAAGACATAAACTAAACAAATTAAGATATAAAGTTGTCATGGTTTTAGCTGGGATAGAGTTGATTTTCTTCACTCTAGCTGGCATAGTGCTGTGCTTTGAACTTAGCACAAAAAAAATGCTGAGATAACACACAGATGTTTTGGCTGTTGCTGGGTAGCGCTTGTACTAGTCAAGGACATTTCCAGCTTCCCATGCTCTGCTGGGTGCACAAGAAGCCGGGAGGGGAGGGGGCACAGCTAAGAGAGTGGATTCAAGATAACCAAAGGGATATTACATAGAATGTAACATCATGCCCAGTATGTTAACTGGGAGGGGCTGGCTGGAGGAGGGAGGGAGCAATCATGGCTCAGGGCTGGGCAGCGTCGGTCGGCGGGTGGTGAGTGGCTGTATCGTTTGTGTTTCTGTGGGTTTTTTTTACTTCCTTTTCCATTTTATTATATTAACATTATCGTCATTATTATAATAATCATTATAATAATTATTATTTTATTGTAATTATTAAACTGTGCTTATCTCAACCCACAAGTTCTTTCGCTCATCCCATTCTCTTCCCCATCCCACAGGGGTGGAGGGGGAGTGAGCGAGCGGCTGCGTGGTGTTCAGTTTCCAGCTGAGGCTGAACCACAACAAAAGTGTACAGATATATTCCAGAGAACCCCATGGGAATGCCTCCCCCAGAAGACCCTTCAGAAGGGGGAGCTGTAAGGAAGTTTGTGCCTCAAACAAGCTGCCTGCACCAGCACCTTGAGAGGGCTACTGAGAACATACATGGAGAAGGGGTAGGTCCCAACCAGGTCTGTATTTAACATTGTGAAATTACTGTGGCACCACTGATGTGCTGGAGGTCATGTGAACTCTGAAGACAAGATGCCTGTGCTTGTCAGCCAGCTGTCAGAGTCACTTTGGCCTCACAGATGTCTTGAGACAGGTAGAGCAAAGCAGCAAGTTCAGTATGGTTTGTGAAATGATGCTAGCAGTGATAAAGGTGGGAAGCAGTCATGCCAATGTGCAGTGGCCTCATCCTGGCTGCAAGCGACACTGTTGCACCAGATGGGTACAACCAGAGGTGGAGTAGATTTTTCTCAGCTGAGGCAGCTGAGCCCCAGGACACGCGACAGCAAGAACTGAAGGACCTGTCCATGGCAGAAATGGTAGCATGGGTATCACAGCTGAGATCCAAGGGTCCATGTGACAGTACGGTGCACCTCTGATGTTAATCAAGCTCGCAGATGCACACAAGCACGTGTTACACAGCCCTACACTTTCTCTCTGACCTTCCTTCTGGCCTCTTCTGGACTGTTCTTTCTGAGATGCCAGTATGAAGTGGATGAGCTGGAGGTGGAGGTGCAAGTTAGTGAGACACTAGTTTCATTGCTCTGCCTTTTCCTATTCCTCCAAGAAAATCCCTGTGTAGTAGAAAAAGAATATTTGTTCCTGTTATGCTGCAAGGCTTGTCATAAGTTTCAGGCTCAGACTGCAAACCATGACCTGATGCTAATGTTCTTGAAGTGCTTTTCTGTGCCTTCCCCCGCCCCCCCACATTGTTGTCATTCTTTCACCCTTCCCATAATCCATAGTCCTTTCCTGGCTCAGCTAAGCTTGTTGAAGCAAAATCATGGACAATATATTTTAGTGTGCGTTTTGTCTTTCATTTTGATTGACTTCCCATGTGTTTTTAGAGCTACAGGTCAAAAGCTTCATTGCTCCCAGCTGCCTTATAAAGTATTCTTCTACATAAATAGTCCATACCGCAGAAATATCTGATCATCCTAGCAAAACATGAAGCTAGCAGTGCCAGCTGGAAGCTGAAGAAAACAGCACCTGCCTGCGTGTAGCAATTCTATGTAATTCTAAAGACATAAAGACAAATGAAAAGCCTTGCCTCTGCTGAGACACAAGGGAAAGTTTACTGTGAAGTGAAACTCAGCACATGAAAACAGGGGTGCAATTCTGAAAAAGCAAGGGAGGTTATTGTCCCATCACTGCTAATAACCTCCTTGAAGCTGCTGGCTATCATCCCTCATGGTACCCGGCTTTGTGAGGGTCCCTATAATTTTACAGGTAAAACTTTCCAGGATGGCTTATGTGAACCTGAAGTGTTTGCCCTGAAACATGGAAGAGTATTTCTGGTCCACAGCTGTGGAAAACTACAAGATGAGGGGTGGATACTACTATGTGTCCATCCCTGGTACTCCTTCAAGTGTACATTCAGGAGGTCTGAGTTTCTTAAACTGATCTCCACAGAACTGTGGTGGGTTAACAGCTACACTGTCATTTTTCACCTCTCACAAATAAAATATGGTAACTTGTGAAGTCTTATTAATTTATATCCTTTCAATCGTATGTTTATTTTCTAAGTTGATTAGAAAACATCTTTTCATGGGTTTAAGTTTCTTAGAAGCCAGATAACTGAAGAAAAGGTTAAAATCTAGCACTTGTGCATTTTACATACAGAAGGTATGGGTGATGCTTTCTTTGTTTAGAAGAGGACCTGTATATAACACTTGTCAGTGCCTGCAGCAGTGAAATTTGGTGTGTGTTGTTTTTTTCTGCCTGATGAATGTCTTGGGATTATGGCAGTTTTTAAAAGCAGTAGAAACCGTAGCTCCAAAGCACAGTGCCAGCTCCAATGGCTTCAGGTTACAGAACTGTTTGTCAAAATTACAAACTTCTGAATTACTCTGCCCTCAAAGGTGTGACTCCACTGAGGAGAATTAGGATATTTTCCATCTAATTCTAATTTCCATCTAATTTTCCACTCTAAGCTTTGGATCAGCCTTGTATCACATAGGTATATTTTGTAATACATAATACAACTCAGGTGTGGTTTTGGTGGAACTGGCAGCATAAAAAGAGGGAAGATTTCAGCCATGCATTTTTGCTGTGCCATGCAGCACCACATGCCTTGACTCTAGACATGCTATCGTATGCAGCAAGCAAGTTGATGGGTTTGCAACGGTGAGCTAGGGGCTTGAGAGATGGCAGATATTACTTTGTATTTTAGACATATTGCAGTGGCTGTGTCTGCAAGAGCTTCACACACACACCCATGAAGAACCTGATGTTTCTTTTCATACTTTGTGGCATCAGACTTTGAGGAAAAAACTGCAATACCATGGCAATGTGCTTTAAAAGCTGCCTTCACTCTCATGGGTTTGGGATGATGAAGTAATCTGACATTTAAATGGAAGTAATACTGCATGCTGGTCATGTCCTGTCTTCAAGGACTGTGTTTATTCGTAGAAGCCCACAAAGAAGAGTTTGCAGTTTGCCTTGATGCGAGAGCTCCAGGGGGAATATTCATCAGACAATATGAAAGGGCATCAAACATGCCTGACAGGTGAGTCTCAATGTGGCTCGACAGCTTGGACATTTGCATGAGAAACTGCTCACCTTTTGCTTTACTTTTTGTTGAATAACACTGTACATTGAAAACTCTGTGTTGCCATCTTGGCAATCTCAACCCCTCTCCATTGAACATCTTCATCTCTAAGGTTGCCTACCAGCATCTTCTCCCCTCATACTCCCTCCTTTGTTCTTCAGAGAAGAAAGATAATCTTCGAAGGACATACTGCTCTGGCAACAATTTAAGGTGGGCCTCCATGTCTGATCAATGACCCAGGTGCCCTCAGGTTTGGAACATGAAAGTTACCTGGTATTTTTGTTATCAGGGAAAGCAGAAAATGGGAGAGCAGGAAATTCGCCGAGTCCTAAGACTGGATCTGAACATCCCTTCCTTCTCTTCCATCCTTTGACATTACTTGCTTGTGTTAATGGCTGGCTGCTAACACCAGTGTGATCTCTGATTGCCTTTTCTTTACCGCCGAGTTATTAACAAGAGGAAATATTCAGGAACTCAACACTTTCTTACTCAAATTCCATTTCTGAAAAATCCTTTCATAAAAGCATAGGAAGGTCCTTACTGAGCCAGATCCAGCTGGCCCAATATTCTGCCTCTGGCAGTGGTCAAAGATGGACAGCCAGGAAGGAGTATAAAAACAGCATAAAATTTGGTATGTTCCCACAGCACTCTCAGATTCAAGTTAACCGCTTCCTGTATTTGCTCTTTTCCTGAAAGATTTTTGTGTCTCCAAAGACTTTTCTTCTCTAATGACATTTCAGTCATGATTCTCCATCCTCACAATCTATACATGAAAAAAAGAGAATGAACTAACGTGACAGGAATCCTGCAAACTATATTGATACCTTAGGAGTCCAGCTTGCCTGCCTGAGAATAGATTGGAAGGTTTCGCTTTCTCCTATCAAAACATTCCTTACTTAAACAGGAGGGAGTCTGCCAGCAGCAGTGCTGTCCCTGGAAGTCAGCTTTGGTATGAGAAGGGCAAGGGGATACCATCATGATTTCTGTTTTACTGGTTTTGCCTTTTCAGCTTATTTTAGTATTGCCACAGTCAATAGCTCATTACTTGCTTCACTGAAAGAGTCTTTTGGGATTCTCTGGGTCTTGTAGGAGAATTTTCCACTAGAAAAAATAACAAAAAGCATTTCTGTGGGAGCAGTGAACCCTGTTGTTATCCTGAGAGCATGAATCAGGATCCCAAATGTTGCAGTACAACGTCCTTCCAGCTGTTCCTCCTCCATGTCTCAGGTCAGGTGCTGTCCTGTGTGCTCCAGGAACATTTCAGTGCTAGCCAGGAAAGTTTTACATGCAGGCCTCAGATATTAGTGACTCCTGTGAGAGCTCTGCTCTCCCACACAGTGCTTAAGCAACAAGGCTTAAAAACTTGCAAAAACCCAAAAGAACAGGATCTTTATGGTCACGTTGGTTACATTGCTTTATATAATACATAACTTTGCAAGCCATCCTTGGAGATGAGAGCTGCTGAGTGTATTTTGCAGCATGACGATGACCTCGGGACCCATATGGTAGCAGATCTCCTTGGGCTGCCTGAGAACCTGACCTGGCTCAGCACTCTGGTTGCAAACACTTACAAGTACAAATTTGGGACTTTCCAAAACACTTGCTTGTTTTTCATTAGGTTGACATTTCCTTTTTAGCTTCACTTCCAAGCCTCAGGCATGTGGGCTTTCTGAGGTGAAAAGGGGTTGAATAAAAGGTGATGACTGATTGTAAGAAAACGATTTGCTTGGGAAGCAAAAACAACAGCACTTCATCCAGAAGCACTTGCCATTTGAGAGCTCAGCGCTTGCCATTCCGTGATGCTCTGCAGCAGTACATCTGGAGTTCCTGGTGTTGCCAAGTGTTTAGTAGGACTTGGTATAGAGTAAAAGGGATAAAAGGGGTATTAAAGCTATCTCAGCTCACCAAAATATATCATATTTAAGAATCCCTTACAATTTGTTATATCTAATTGTCTAGATGCAAGGAGTTAAATGCTGACTCTGAAGAGGTCACAAGGACTACAGTATCTTCTAGAAGTTATAATACATCTCTTATTCCAGTGCTCTTTATTTTTGTAGCTGTCTTTACTCCTGGGAATGCAAAAAAGCGTATTATCTAAAATCTCCACAGTGTCAGACTAATAAATACTGCATGTTTACAGCTACTCAACATGTTTTCTGTGTGGTACCAAAACAGGTGAAGACACAAACAAGCAGTCATTAAAAAAAATCTATTATTGTAAAACAAAATGTCTCATCCATAAAGACCTTTAGTTTTGGGAAACAAACAGCAATCCACAAAATCCATAAATTTTAATTCAGCCTCTTAGTGGAAGCAATTCACTGCAGCTATCCAGAATACTGGAGGGTTACACTCCTTGTAAAAGTCCCTGGCAGAACAAAATAGTAGTTAAAAGCAGCAAAGAGGTATAGTCTCCTCTGCCTGGATAGGTCATACGGACCTCTGCACAGCCTTGCCTTAGAATCAAGATGTGAATATCCTCACCACAGGATAAACCCCTGCCCCGGATTTCTCCCTCTCTGTTGCCTGGCCCACAGAGAGCACTTAAATACTCCTCTCCCCTGGCCCTGGGAACACCATCTGTTCTGTGAAGTAAACAAGCTCCAGACTGGGAAACCACAGGAAGCCCTTTACGAACACTTAACCATTCTTACATGATCATCTAATTGTTTAGATAGGTAAACAGGAAATTATCTTGCTGACAACTCGACCAAATTGAGACCTTACATCCCTCAGTGAGGGATGTCTGCTCTTCCACCCAGGGTTAGCTAGTTTTTATCACTGCAAGGTGATAGAGTTCAGTATCAGTTTGTTTCAGGTAGTAACATTTGGATCACAACAAAAATAAATATTTCTGTTAAAGAACAACTTCTGGCAGCATCAAGCATTTGCTGTCTGAGTCAGAAGCTGCTCGGGAAAGCTGCACAGCTACACTGACAGGATGGAATGTCCAAAACAATGTGTACGCTCGCATCTCAGCAGGGCTCAGGTGCTTGTCACCAGAGTGGCCACCCAATTCTCAGCCTAGCACTAGCAAGCGGGGGTGACACAGCATCTGTCTGCACAGACAAGGCCCATATGGCCAGAATTTATTAGGAAAACAATTTATTCACTGAAGAAACAAAAGACTGACTGAAGGTACTTGTATTTATCTGTGAAGAGTGTTGCCAAAAAAGAATGAGGGAAAAAAATTCAAGCAAACGCACAAACTGAGGTATTTTCAGCTTTTATTTTGAACTCTGATTTCTTTTTGACATGTAGGTTCAGTGTGATATGAAAAGGGAGAAAGAAACATTCTAAAATGACAAGAAGCTTGTTTGCAGTTCAAAGAATGAGCTGGATGTTTTCTGTTTTGGTTTGACCCACAACAATTGCTTTTCCAACTTTAATACTGGGACGACTTAGAAAATCAATTTGTTTGTCTCTAGTTGTTAGGTGGGTAATGAGGCATTCAGTGTGGTTCATGGCCACACTGAATAAACAACTTATTCAATGTCATTAACATTTTCAGCCTAAGAACTCATGAACACCCAATAACGCTACTCATTGTGCAGGTGCAGTGTCGTCAGTGTTTCACAAATCAGTGTCAGAATTCAAGATAATCTACTCTTATTGAGCATTTTATATATTTCCTTGTGGCAAAAGCTTATCAAAACAGTCTGGACAAAGTGTTTGGATGATCTGCATGTATTTTTGATCAGTGGAGTGTTTGCTGTTGAATTGTCCATTAAAGTAATGGGGGAAAAGCTGGTATGCCAGAAGAGAGTGTGCATCACACTGTCAGTTGTGTGATTTTGCTGCATTACATAGATGTCTCCCATATTAAAATGTTGCAGGCATCTTATAGCGAACTTGAATATGAATTTTAATTAGACACTGTATAGAATAATATGTTAATTATTAAACTCATGGGGATATATTTTACATGAAAAAGGTGCTATGTGCTGCATAAAATTATCATTCGATTTCCAGATCACCTTCTCCACAATAGTACAGAGGGACTCAGATTGGACCTGCGATCTATCTAGTCTGGTATTCTGTGATAAGCTCCCTCAAATACTGATTTTAGTAATGATAAAAAGAAATACGGCTATTATTGACACCTGCATAGCTGATATATATTCAGTCTGGCCAGAAACCAGAAACTTAGCACAGTTCAGGCATATGACTTGAATGCATGTCAAAGCATAAGTGCTGTTCCTGCCATTTAGCACGGAGGAGCTGCAGCCTGTGAGCTGCTGGTGCTAAGCTGACATGCCTAACCGAACACCTCTGAAACTGGAAAGCAATCATATTTCTCCTTTTGTTTTCAGTGTTGTAAAATAAAACATTAAACAAGAGCTGGCCCATACAAAGTGAGAATGAAGAGAAATTGAATAGAAAACACTTCTCTAGTTTGAAAACCAATCTGGAAACAGGTGAAAATGCAGCCTGGGTGTGACTGAGAGGGCAGAGCCAGGGTCAGGTGCCAGTGGTTGACCCACATCTTTTGGCTGAGGGTTGAAATAACAGTCTTTCCAAATTATTTCCCACCCTCTCACATGACAATGCTGAAGTCCTTCAAACCCATTTGTAAATCACTACTGGAGACGGTATTTGCTTGGCCAAATGGATCAGATCCTCCTACCTAAACAAAAACATGACATTCCCTTTATGCCATACAGTCAGGCAGAGAGAGACCACAATAAAATCTGGGAAGGCTATAAGGCTGGGGAAGACTCAACACTTGAATGTTGCATTTATCTTAAGAAACTAGCTCTTACTGGAGCATCTACTATCATGTGGGTTTCAAATTATTGGAAAAAATACATATCATGATGTGTCATGTAAACTCTATAGAGATATTAGAAGACTGTAATACCCATCCTTGTATTTGTTCTAGAGCTAGAAGCATGGATATTATATGACCAAATGCCACATCCCCTTCTAATTAAGAAATGTAATAAAGGCAGCTTCATTTTGCTCATGTGACATGGACCTATTGAGTCACATGAAGAAAGAGGGAGACATCAGGACCCAGGGAATTAAGACGTCAGAGAAGAAACTGTCAGGAGATTTTCATCCCTGTTTCCCTCATTTCTCTGAGAGGGCTATAGCACAGATTGGTCTGAAGTTGGGGTTGCTCCTGGCTGGATGGTCTCACTTTTGTTTCAATATACAGTAGTCCTGTGTGTAGAAACCGAAAGCTTTGCTGTGTTACCTGGACCGACCAGCTTTGAAATGAACTGACATTCTTAAATTGGTCTAAATTTCTGAATTGTTATTTTAGAGTTTCTTGGTTGAATTGACTTTAGTGATCTCAATATCCCATTGGCAAATAACTTTGGAAATAAATGCAAACCTACTCTTAAAAATCCATCAGTCTCTGTTAGTACCAGAGTCACCTGCCCAGACATGTGCAGACATGGGATAAAATTTTGCTTCTGTTAACACTATTATCATAAGACTTTGAATTAATTGAGCTGGTTATTATAACTTAAAAATTGTACCGTCCCCTGTTGAGTTCAATTTCTCGTATAATGAACACATATCTAAACACCTTAATTTTCCTTCTTGTCATGGCTATTTTGCTTTGAAAAATAATTTGCCTGAGATACTTAACACATTCATAATAATTTTCCAGCCTGTATTTTACTTAAGGCACAAATATCTAAAAGCCATAAGAAAAATCTAACAGAGGTACTGGTTATAATGAATTATTTGAGCATGAGTATTACATAACTCAACATTCCCAAAGACAGCTCAACAAGGAAGTTTTCCACAAACCTCACTAGGAAAAGGATGACACATGCCCCAGGACAGTGCCATATACTTGATATTTAGAAAAATAATTTGACTTGTAAAAGGGAAGGAAATGAGTCAACAAGGCAAGTCTAGTCACCAAAGTCATGCCTACATCCCACCACAGACTGCATCCCTTGACTATGCATGATCTAAATTAGTATGTCCACTTGATGCAGTGTGGTTGTGCCACATCACACCTGAAGCAGTATTACTTCCTTCACATCTCTCTCAGTTAGCTCCCTACTAATTCTTGATTATCTTAGACATCTTCTGCCCTTTCTCTTGCAGTATAGATAAACTATACCATGCACCTCCTCTGACTCAGTCTCCAATTTTAAATGACTTGTTCACCCCTCTCACCATCTGAAGTTCCTTTAGCCGTGTCCTGTGCAGGCATGAGAACACCTCTGGATGAGCGAAGTGCTGAGCGCTTTCACTCTGCATTGTTATTTTCTGAATTAGTAGGCATAGTTTTCTCTATGTCAGTTCAGTCACCTTCATGCTAGAATAATGGGGATTTTAATTACATGATGTTAAACCTCTCACTCTGATGTAGCCATGTATTGGAAGGCTCATCATCAATTCAGCAGTCGATTGAGAAAACCTTGGATAATGAGAGTTTATTAACCCAGGTTAATGAGCCTCGGGCAAAAATGAGGGATTTTGTCCAGCTGAAGAGGAGCACTGAACACAAACACGGCTACATGAGCAGAGCTCAGTCCTCTTGAGATCTGCCCAGGAAATGACAGAGCATTTGGCAGAAATACCAGTGACTGGATACTGAAAGGAGAACATCTGTGTTTTCAGGGGTTACATTTTTTAATCACTTCCTCCAGATCACTGAGGAGAGGTAGATATCCCAGCAAGTGCACTGGCAAAGGGGGTAGAATGGCTCAGAGAGGCAGTAGGCATGATGGGTGTTTCTCAAGAAGTCCTCTAGTCACTTCCCTCAGGGAGTCCCTGAGGGGGGACCTTCTGTTGCCCACCCTGGAATTGATAACACTTCTGCTCCCAGCAGCACACTCCCAGTCCTCCCTGGTTTCACACCCTGAAGAAGGCTGCCAAAAATTTAGAATAGAATAGAATAGAATAGAATAGAATAGAATAGAATAGAATAGAATAGAATAGAATAGAATAGAATAGACCATTTCAGTTGGAAGGGACCTACAACAATCATCTAGCCCAACTGCCTGACCAATTCAGAGCTGACCAAGTTAAACCATTTTATTAAGGGCATTGTCCAAATGCCTGTTAAAACACTGACAGACTTGGGGCATTGACCACCTCTCTATGGAGCCTGTTCCGGTGTTTGACCACCCTCTCAGTAAAGAAATGCTTCCTAATGTCCGGTCTAAACCTCCCCTGGCACAGCTTTGGACCATTCCCATGTGTCCATCACTGGATGCCGGGTAGAAGAGACCAGCTAGGGAGAAAAGATATGTGTGATGCTGAACATAATCAACAAGCTATCAGCCTTTCCTGCAAGACAGCCCTCCAGTAAAACACTGGCCCCACCACATAAACTCACACAGGTACATGTTCTTGGGGATACGGAAAAGGGAAAAACCCCATGACGTCTGAAACAACTATTTACATCCATACAACTCCCCCTACACTGGTCTCTCATGCGCTTCTTCACCCCTGCTGTTCTACCCTGTTCTGGCAAGATGTCAATAGATAAGGAGGTAAGAAGCAACAGATCATTGCAGCAGAAAGGACATTTATTTAATTAGAGCTATGCATTCCTAATTCATAAAGAAGTTTGGCTATGGAATTGCTTTGATTTGGTTTGGGGTTTTTTCTGCACTTTGTTGAATAGCTGTAAATGCAGCTAAAATAGCAATAATATTATTTCAGAAGTATTTGCTTTTTTGTAAGTTGCAAATACCTGTCATTCACAGCTAGAAAGGCAGATGGGTATTAGCCATCAGAGGAAAAATGCATAAACATCATGAACTTCAGTGATGAAAAATACTCCTCTTTCCTGTAATAAATACACTACCCAATAAAATTATAAATGAGCATCTGTAGTTCAAACACAGTAGCAGTAGTCTTCTGAATTACCACTTTTGTGACCAGTCCCCTGTGATTATGAACTCTGAGAAGAGCAAATAGTTCAATATGACTTATTAGGCTGAAATTCTAGGTTCTGAAGTCAGCAAAAGATTTGCCCTTGTTGTCAGTTCTGGGAATTTGTGTAGCAGTACATTTACTCGTCAGAGCCTGCTGTTGGCAAAATTCAAATGGATACAAATCTTTAAGCTAGTGGATGGAAGAGAAAATGGCCCAAGAGAAAATAACCCTTGATTTTCTGACCTAAAAAAAGAGAAGTTTCTATTTCATATTTTTGCATCTATTGCAAAATATAGCTCATGAATTAAAGGCTCTCACCTCCTTCCCTATAGGGTATCTTATCAATATTCAAAGAAGGAAAAAAGGACTGCCTAAAATATCGAGTGCTATGGAGTACCTGTAACTTTTGAAATGAAAACAGCTGGGAAATGACTGAATGAATTGTATATGGCCTGAAGAAAGTTGGGTGCATATTATTCTTAGTTTCAATATATGTAAAATTGTAAAGCTGTGATTCAATGAAAATAATGACAGCTATGCCAAAAAGGTTTCTGAGATAGATTTAGGTAAGTTTATTGTAAAGCCTATTGTAAAATTTCCACTGTGCTTTGTCTTCAGAAGGCAAAATCTTGCAGTTCTTACCAAAGTAAGACCTCTACTAAACAAGACACCTACCTGCATAGAAAAGGTCCATAGGTTTTGTCCCAAAATTAGAACCTTTTTCAGCTGGGGAAAAAAACCCCTTACATGGTTGATGACAAACAGAAGTTCAGCAGGGCCATGGGTAAAAACTTGCCTGCACAGGAAAGGTCTCATTGCGCATTTTTTTCCCATAATGTCTATGCAAATATTATTATGACAAAAATGCATCAGTGTATTTGTGAGGATGTGCCAATTTCAAATGATAGCAGATCCCACAGGGCCTTGGGCTCCTGGTGATCATGAACTGAAGGAGATGATCCACACCTCCCGGCAGTCACACAGCAATCCCAGTAACACAGAGGTCTGTGAAGAGCTCTCTGGAGCCTCAGCAGTTCATGAGTGTTGGAAGAGACCTCCACTGAGCCACCATCACCTTATGTATATGCATACATATGTATGCATGACTATACTTATAAAAATATCTAAACATGCTGGTGTTTGTAGCTCAACAGCTGTCAGGAAAATGGCTTCTGCTATAGTGTCATTTCTTGGGTCATGTGGGAAGGTTTAGGTTTGTACTGTAAGGCTCCTGCGGCAGCATCGTGACTCCAAAAGGGGTCTTGCTTTTTACCCCTCACACTATTAATCCATAAAGTGGAAAATGTGATTGCTCTCCAGTGTTGTAAGCCATGTCAAAAGCTTTGCAAGCCTATGTGGTGACTATCTTTTCTGCAGTCTGGGGTATGTGTGCAGGTTGTAAAATAATTTCCTAGCTCCCTGTGAAGACCCCTGCAGTGAGTACTGCTGGGAGGAAGGGAGAGGGACTTCAGAGGTTTGAGGTGGAGGTTATGAGGAGCAAAATAAATACAGTACCTGTTTGTAACACAAGGATTAATATCTAGGTCTGGATTAAAATAGCCGCTGATGGCTTCAAATCTTCTGATGAACTTTACGAAATGTACCTGGAGTATTGACAATTCAATTTATAAAATCCAAAGGTAGAGAAAGAGCTAAGGATATTGATTAAACTATGAACCAGAATGATGACATTTCTATTTTTTATGTCTGCATCTACAATAAAAGTATGTCAGATTAAAGGTTTAACTTGTTTGTTACCACCACCTAGAGAAGGCTCCAGACCAGGAGGTGAGGAAAACGAATAATTTCAGAATAGAGAAGCATATACAGACAGTTATTGTGGGATTGAACTTCAAAGGGGGAATCCTTTCAATCTCAGTAAGCAAAACGGAAAAATATAAAGAAATACTAGTTCTTTAGTGTCTACATTACATTCAGTGGCTTACAAAGCTGTGAGCTTTTCAACTCTAGGGGACTGACTGGCAGAGAACAGGGTACTGCAGTGGAAAGGCACGCACACAGTTGTCCTCAGAACTTGCTCTGGAGCTGACACTGCTTTCAACTCCAATTAGCTAACTAAAAATCGTAGCCCTGACATTTTTTAAAACTGTCATGTACAAATACGCACAAATTGTACTGAAAAAAATGACGATTCAGTAAAATACAGTCCTGCTAGCTTTTGGTACCAGAAAGGCACTCCTAGGAGTGACTGAGGCCAGCTGATGCTAAGCACTCTTGCCAGAAAAAGCTCTGGGGAGCAAGAAGAAAAGACCTGACTTTCCATATAGATGCTACCTAGTAAAATACTGCTGGTATTTTCCTTTGGATGAAATGCTAAGATCCTTTTGGTTTCACATGCTAATTGATAGAGTGAAAAAGGGAAGCTAACCCGCCTGTGTTTTAAAAAATCCTATTTTCCATATTTAGGCCTATCAATAAGGTGACTATCAATAAAGCTGACTAAGTGCTTAATTGCACTTGCAGGCTTCTGACAGGTCACCTGACAGGCCCTGGTGGTATGGGAAAAGGCAGGTTCTTTTGATGAAGGGTATAAGGTGGTACGGTAGACCTCTGTGTGTGCTCCCCACCCCAAACCGAGATTCCCACAAAAATGCCTGAGTGGTGCTCCATAGCCATCCCCACACAACCTCTTAAGCTTTCTCCATCCTTTTTCGTCTAACAACCTTGGGGTCCCTTTGTCCCTTCTCCAACTGCACCACAGCCCACAGCTCTTATCACTCCAAAAATCCCATTCATATTTATTTCTAGTTCCGCGTATTTGTCTCAGATCAGAGCTCCCCAAATCTCTCTAGTATGTGCCAGACCATCCACCCTCTTTGTCCCAAAAATCCATCCAGAGCACCACCCAACTCTGAATCTCCTCAGTTCTTCCAACCTTCTGCCCCAAATCTTCTGCCCAAACCCTCAAACTTCTCTGCTCTTCTGCCCCAGGATCTCTGCTGTCACCCCTCACTGCTCTGTCGTCAGGACCCCCAAACTCTGATCTCCTGGCAGTAATGGCTGCTCAACTCTACACCTCTGGACCCATCACCTTTGCTTACACTACCTGCCAACATCCACACCCACTGCGAGGAGCTGCCATGGCTGGCTGAGCCCACCATTCACCTCAGCACCTCCTCCCAAACCCCCCCACATCCAGGGAAAGACCCAGCTCCTGCCTCTCGCAGAGATTTCTAAAACCTAGATACAGGCTGTGGTTTCCAGAAATGTACTTAAAAAGGATGCAAAGAACAAAAGAATAAGATCTATTTCAGAAAAAGCAGGTATATTTAGACCCTTTCTTTCCTTACTTTTAATCTGCAATAAGATCTGGAACTTTGCTTTTTATAGGATTTGGAAAATAAAACTGGAGAAAATGCATGTGTAAATATTTTTCCTCTTTTTTTGCTTTTCCCCTTACCCTTGTTTGACAAAGAGATTAACCCCAAAGAGAGCATTTTTACCTTTATCTCTCTCTTTAGCCCTGTATTTGAAAGGAAGGTGGGGGAGGTGAAAGGGGACTAAGATCCAAAGAATTAGAGGTTACTTGATCTCCTTTGTAAATAATTGCAGTACCATTGACTGAGTGCCCTGAAGCCCAGCTGCCTGCTGACAGACTGCTGCATCAGCAAATTTTCTCCCATTTTGCAGGAGTCTTCAAAATCATCATGGGTTGAATACAAGGCAGAGTACAAAACAAATTCACTACTAATCCTTGATGACATGCAGTCGCTTTCCACCAAATCCGAGCAATTTTTTTTCTTTCCCACTCGCACCAGGGATCTTACCTCCATGGTGTTTACCACTTCTTCCTTTCGTGTGGAGGGTGGAGCGTTAGTTGCTTCATTCCCACAGAACTACTTTTTTTCCCACTGAGATTTCTCATTGCAATCAAAATGCAGGAGATTATTTCATTAATCACTTTATTAGTCCTGTTTTCACCTTTGAAAAAGACACTTCATTCTCCTCCATTTATAGTGCACTAATTCCTACAAGGTATTGTGGATTGGGCATCTATGGATCAACACTCTTTATTAATCCTTTTTTATGATAAAATAGCTGGGTGAGGAGGAACAAGGAAAACCTGGATAACAAAACCCTGCTAGGTACCTCATTTAGACCTTTTCTTGTTCAAAAACTCCTTGTTCCACTACAAGATCATGGGTGCTTCCTTGTAAATTATACATGTTTGCCTCCCAACCTCACTCTGCTGCCAGTGTTAAAAAGGTGAACAAAAACCAAGGTACAAGGGAATTTACAGGAACAGAAGTATGTTGTGAGTTTGAAAAGCTACAGAAAGGCACTGGACAAGTAGAAGTCCTTGTTTTTCAGCCATGCAGAACTTTAAAGGACAGAATGAGCAAGGTGGAAACTTGGTCTGGAATATTGATTAGCAAAAGCCTCTACATTTCTAGCAAGTGATTGCTGTAAACTGCCCAGTAAATCCAGCCAGGGATAGCACACATCTTCAAGAAAGCCTTCAAGCCTTCACTAGCATAGATCAGATGGCGGAGGATCTACTACACTCCTAGATAAGATGCTGCAGTGGTTGATAGCACACATCACTAGGTAGAGACCTGTTTTGTGGTCTGAACTGCTCTTTCACCAGCTAGATTAAGGGCTCTCTAATATCACTGACAATTTTCTGAATTTATGCTCTTCAAACCAAACTGTTCCCATTTTGGGACAGATGAGGGTTTTGTTTCCAGCTAAAGCCTGGAATCAGCACTCATCCCCACTTTATGGAAGTTCAGGGAGTGTGCAAGTAGCAATAAAATCGTAGAATTATAGAATCACAGAATGGTTTGGGTTGGAAGGGACATTAAAGATCACCCAGTTCCAAACCCCCTGCCGTGGGCAGGGACACCTTCCAATAGACCAGGTTGCTCAAAGTCCCATCCAACCTGGCCTTGAACACTTCCAGGGATAGGGCATCCACAGCTTCTCTGGGGAACCTGTTCTGGTGTCTCACCACCCTCACGGTGAACCATTTCATCTTTATATCTAACCTAAATCTACCCTCTTTTAGTTTAAAGCCATTACCCCTTGCTCTATTGCTACAGGCCCTTGTAAAAGGTCAGGTTTTCTATCTCCTATCTGGCTTGATTCTGCAGTGCTGGTGGGAGCAAAGAGCAGCACAGCACTTCATCCTCTAGGTAAACTTTGTAACTCTGATTTGAAGAGGAAGGATATGAGTTCTTAAATATTAACCCTTCATTCTGAGCAAAAGACCCGTCCCACATTGTCACTGTGCAAAAGTAAGCAATGAGTGTCTCTGTACAAAGAATTCTTTTGACTGCATCCAAAGGAGGAAGGAGGTGGTTGTTAGTAATGAAACATTTTAGCTGCAAATAAACAGCATTTCCAGGGAAAACACTTAGATGTGGACTTGGTGAGGAGGGAAGTGTTGGAGCTGCTCACAAACCCTTGCTTAATACATCAGGTGCTATGTGTCATTTGGCTGAGAGAGGTTGTACCTCTCCATCTATCTCTCCTCCTCAATCCAACCTAATGGTCCCATTGCCATCACAACCATATCCAACACAGCTGTCTCTTCTGTAAGTCCAGCAGCAGCAGCCAGGTCACAAGTGGGCCTTGCAAGGGAGTGAGGGCATATGTAAACCTCCCATTCTCTGGAGATACAGAAGCAGCACTGGCAATCAGTCTTGTGATTTTCAAAGGTTCCCTTAAAGCCTGAGCTGCTGTTCCTGTGATATTGCATTAAAGGTTGGCTTTCATTAAAATGAGAAGAAAATGGTTTCAGCCTTCATGGCAGCAGACAAAATCTTGAAGACATTAGCTGAATGCAATTCAGAGGCTTAAAACCTAGACTAGAAATGCAAAGGAAGAGTCTTACATTTTCTGTTTGTAGTTACATCTCTATTTAAAAAATATTCATGACACTAAGGAGGTAAAAGAGAGGAGGAATGTGGGGTTTTTGGGTGTTTTCAGAGGGAGCCTGTAACAGTACTAGGGAGCAGCTGCCCTGACTGATAGTCTCTTGCCCACCTGGAGGAAAGGACGTGCTGTGAGGTTTCCATGAGCTCCTCAAAGAGAGCTAGGTGGAGTGCAGCAGCAGCAGCATTTTGGATGAAACTCTCTCCCTTTTGAGTCCTGTGGTTTGTGTAGGACTCCTGCAAAGAAGCTGAAAAGTTCTGGGAAAGGCTATGTGGGTTTCTGCCAGAGCACAGCTGGGGAATTCAGGGGTCTTTTGCTCTTCCTGTGCTTCAGGCACTCCATGGGACACTGGAGTAATAGTGCCACAGTCCAGCTTTCATCTCACGATCATGGTCACCACTTCATCTGGCCACAGGACAGGGTGTGGGAGGGGTTGCTGGATGGGGTGGAGGAAAAGGCTCTGTGGTCCCTCCCTCTCTGACCCTCCCACCAACAGTGCTCACTCCAGCATTATGAGAGGAGAAACAGACCTTCAGCTCAGCAGCTCCTGCCCCCACCCACCTTGGTTGGAACAGAAACCCAACAGGCCTTCATGCTGCCCTCTGCAAAAGAGGCCACAAGGATGTCAACAGTGCTGTTTAGGAGCAGGTGATGTATCAGTGGTTATGACTGAATGCTCCATGCTTTTGATCCACCAAACTCTGCTGTGGTCATGCTTAGATAAGCACAGGGAGAAATACAATCAGCTTTCCACTAAATTTCAGAATTTACTACATTTTTACTAGCATCTTGTTTGCTTGAATATGTTTATTTTTACCCTACAGGCAAATATTTCTGCTTCCTGTGAACCTTTTATGTAAATCAACTGAGGCATTTGGCAAGCCATATCAAAACTGCAGCTTTACATATCACTGAAGCAGAAAATAAATGGAAATAATTACTGATGTCTCCAAGTACAGATTTGTTTCAAAATGAAACATGTAGCTCAGAGGGGGTGGACAGTATATATCTAATGATCTCCTATTAGCTTACACAGCATTGGCTCAGACATTTCTATTTCATTCTGGGAATGTGGTTCTACCCATTTTGGGGGGAGATCAGGGAGAGATGGTGGTTGCTTGTTTGCTCATTTTAACCATATTGAACAGAATCAGATCTTTACCTACTTAGGAAACCCAGAAGATGATATTTGTAAATCCCTCCCTCATGCTAGAAATTGGAAATAAACTGATGTTTGAAGGAAAAAGGTATATACTGCCTTACCAGTAACATCACTAACAGAACCACTGACTGAGCAAACTGTAGTTTCTACATGACGGGTTTGATCAATATTCATAGGGGTCAATACTAATCTGTTTTAATATATTTCAACATAAACCAGTAATGCACATCCTGATGCCACTGAGTTGCACTTACAAGAGGAGAACTGAGTCCCACAGTGCCAAGGGCTGCTCCTGAGGCATCGTTGCAGTCCTTCATCCTGACACTGGTTGCATCCCAGAGGAGAATTTAGGACCACTTCTGTTTAGTGTCTTTGGACTCTTGGAAGCATGTTTTATAACTGTTACCATGACTAGGCAGTACTTGAAGGAATCACTGAGAACAGATACAAATTTTGCTGTTTCTGGAGCAGAAGGTGGCCATATGAGCCAGGCCAAAGACCCATCTGGCCCTGCATCCTCTCTCTAGACCAGCTGCCCTATACAGCTGCCAAGGGAAAGAGGAGGAAAAGGTAAGCGTGTCTTCACCCAACATGCCCTCAGCCTTCAGTTATTCTCAGTTTTTAGAGTCAGATGTTGTTCCTGTCTCCTTAGTCACCTTTGCTGGATTTTTCTTGCATTAGCCTGTCCAGCGTCTCTTGAAGTCATGTGGCATCCACATATCCTTTGAGACAAGGACTTTCAGGTCTACAGTGCACTGCAGGAAGAGTGGCCTCCTTTGGTTTGTTCCAAGCCTGATTCCTAGTAGCTTCGTTTGCTGTCTCATCCTTATACTAGTGACTAGCAACAGGTGCCACTAGTGACAGTGGCAAAGTATCAGCCCTGCACTCCTTTGTTTTTTCAGAGCAATAGTTCCCTGACTTCAGTGATTACAACCCCACTGTTAACATCAAACCCGCAGAGAAGGGGTTTGCCATGAATTCTGGTTCAAAGGTTTGCTTCTGCTGGATCTAGATTTTAAACACACCATCAACACCTGGACTTCTGTGGGGGTCATGCCCCACTTAGAACTGCTATGGTTTCACAAGCCCCAGTTTTTTTATTGCTCCCCTGCCTGCAACCCCAGGATATAAAAAATATACAGACAGTTGTATTTTAAAGGCTGACTCCAGTTTTATTTAATTTGTCCCCATTTTTGTTTTATCTTTTGCTGCAGGGTGAAAATGAATGGTTTTTTTGGAACACCACTCCTAATGCATTCCTATAACATCTCAGCATGTGCTGATAGTACACAAGTCCTGGAAAAGTATATAATATGAAGAAAATTACTATTCCTTCCACCCCTCCACACATTGGAACCCTTCCAAGGGTTTTAAAGGTAGTAAAAGTGCTAAATACCATCTGAGCTTTGCTTACTATAGATAGAAAATCTCCAAAGAGACAGTACCTTGAAGTTCAGGCAGAAATTATCTGAGAAAGGGCAGAACACCAAGAATGTGGGAGAAGTGGCAACAAAAGAAAAAGTGAAATGGCATGTTTTCTGATGTATTTAGCAAAGCGAACTGCTGCAAATATCCTTCCAGTACTACCTCCTGACAGGAAGCTTATCAATGTTTGATGTGTTGCTGTTGAGCTCATTTACATAATTCTGATGCCGAACAACAACCAAAAGAAAAAAAAAGATACGGCACATGGCACTAGCTGTTCTGCTTTATAAAACCTCCCGTCATGGCAGTGAACAATACTTCAGCTTGTAAAGATCTGCTGTGCATTAGCGATTAGAGAAATGCGGAAGGAAAAGTGACCTCATGACTGAAGGGGCAGAAAGGTAAGTAAAAAGGAAAAGATAAATAATTTTTAAAGTTGGTGGTTTGCTGCATTTAGCATGTACAAACAGTATTTTGAAATGTTTAAAGGATGTAAGATCTTCTTCACATGCGACAACGTTTAAATGGCAAAGAAACCAGAAGCGTTCAAAGTCTTCGCCTGTGTCACATCTTCCAAGGCTGTCCCTAATGGTCGTGGGTTTCTCAAAAGGAGGCAGTGTACACAAAAATCAACACATGTTTCATCTTTAGTGAAATGTTCCTGATGAGTTATTCCACATCTTCTTTTAGTGGTGCCAACCAGACCAGATTCAAAGAGGTCTGCCCTGAAACCACAGCCTCCAGGGCCTCACCAGGGACCGCCAGAGAGAGGTGGCATGGAGTTGCTCTCTGGGCTTGGACCCAACCTCCCAAATATATAAAACAAGGGATACATCGAGTTTTGCCTGTGGCTACTGAAGTCATGTTAGTAGTGCTGGTGACATATTTGGGGATTCACTGTGCTGAAGTTCTTGATCACTTGCCCCTGTTCATACCAGTGGCATGTATGCTTACTGGCTGGCCCAGGGCAATTTGCAGACAGCCAGCGTCTGAGATACTGCTGCTGGGGGAAAACTTCAGCCTGACAACTAACCACATGGAAATATGTCTAAGTTAGGTATTTATTTTCAACAATAAGCATGCCCAACAAAGCACTCTGCTGTTAAAAACAAATTTCTAGAATAACGTTCTGATATTATTATAGAATTTGTACTATGTAAAATTTCCAATTTAAAAAAAAGATCATCAAAGAGGACTAATTTGCAAAACTCCTATAAAAATGCAAGGTTATTTCCTGATTTTTTCTTTTGGCCTCAGAGAAAAGGAATGCACTACCACAAAGGGGATTTTTTCTTTTTCTTCCTATATACACACAGAGCTGGGCAAGCCTTAGAGTTAGATACCAAATAAATTTACTCAAGCTAATAGCAACATTCACTTATTTTGTTAGTTAATTTGCCTAGAATATCTTTGAAAAACAACCAACCTCAAAATGCTGTAAGCGGTCAAAGTAAAATACTTCAAATACTGACAAATTTTATCACAGATGACAGGAATTTGTTAGTAAGGTTATTTATTTGTTCTCCGGCAATACTGTTCAGGGATAAGTTATGTCTGGTACAGAGACAAATTTAAGTTATTTTCATTGTCTTTTAAGACAGTTCAAAAGGATTTTATTTGGCTTCCTTACTCAGCAAATTGGATAAGAGGTCTAGCCCTTTAAACACTGTTGTTCCAGTTTTAGAGGAGAGAGGCTGTAAAACAGGGATGCTTCATTAAAATACCATAGCTGGACCTCTCCGAGGCACAGGAAAATAATATTCACTGAGTAAGTAACACATTATAAATTATAATTGAGATTCAGTTCTCCCAGGGAGAAGAGAAGGTAACTTGTCATTTGAAGTGTTGTGAGTTTCTGAGAGTGGACTAAGAGTTTAGAGGGTATAATGATATCATTAAGAAATGCCCTTGCAAAGCAAGCAAAATTATACTGTGCTGTTTCTTGAAAACCACAGGAACTCTTTATTGTTCTGTCAGCAGCAGTTCAAAGAGCTATGTGACCCCATTAACATTCACTCAGGCATGTATAACAAATTGGAGGGGGGAAATTTCTTGAATAGTTAATTATATTTGGTGTGTTTGAATACCTAAAACTGTTAGCCATGTGGGCTCAGCACCACAAAATGCACGCCTTGCACACCTGGTTTACCTCACAGCTTTATTTATCTTCTAATATTTAGAGGAGAAAGCAATATCAAAGGTAGAGAAAGAGCAGAGAGGTTGGGAAGTGCAAAAAGCTAGATAATGGCCAGCTGATTTGATGGCCGTGGCTGAACTGATCTAGTATTTGCAGTAGTTCTGCTTCGAGCAGAAATTGCTATTAGATGACCAGAAGACCCGCTGAACCCACATATCCATGGCAGGGACTGGGTAGGAATATGTAGGGTGATACACTATAAGCTTAAGCTAGAATCTTGCAGAGAAACTGAGTTTCAGTTTCAACAAGAGGCAGCTCTTCAAGCCAACCTATTCATTTATTTCTGTGTGAAAAGTTGTGGGCTTCTTCTAGAAAAGGTTGACTTTTTGTAAAAAAGCTTAATTGCAGAAATTCTGGTGCAGTATCTGAGTGGGACTGCAGCTTGCCTGTTTTCTGCTTCCTTAGTCCTTTGCCAGCCCAGTCGTCCCAGTGGCTCTTCTACACATGATGCCAAATGACTACAGGCAGTCTCCATGCTGTAGTGACCATTGACTCGGCTTAAGGAAAGAGAGTGGCCAGCCACAGAACCTGAGGTTTGCCTGGTTGGTATTGAGTGCTAACGTTCTCTTTTTAATAAAAAAATGTTTGGAATTTGTCTGAAAACATGGAGAATTAATTTTTTTGCATAGTAAAATGATTAACTGTTTTTTTTTCAGAGTGAGTAGCAGGTATTGTCTCCAATGTTAGCAGAAAGACCACTCACATTTCTTAATCAAGTCCAAAGCTTTATCTGTGCCAATTCACTAATTTCGTCTACAGTACAGATTTGGAATCCTTATCTCTTTAGGACCGTACCCTCACAGCTTTCCGCGCACTTAGCAATAAGTTTGATAAATGATATCAAATTACATGATAAAGGAAAAGACCATCATAAGGAGGTTAATGTTGTCTGTGTTATACTGAGATCTTATTTCCTGATAAACTTTTAAATTCAGGTTCTCTGTATTTGTTAATGAAGCCAAATAAAGTTAGGATTGCCAGTGGGACTTTCCATGAAACTTCACACAGAAGTTACAGGAAGACACTTTGTAGCTACTGCAGATGCCCATTCACGGGAGGATTCCCACCAACCCGCCAGAAACTGTCTCTTCCAGACACTGAGCACATGTGCTACTGAGGACACTCCCACTCATTCAAAGCTTCTTCTAAATTCCCTTGGAAAATAAAAGAATAAGTTTTATATTATCCTATAAGCCTAGGCAAACTTGAGTTCTATTTTCAGTTTATTAGAAGTTCTGCTTTTATTCTCTGTCATTTTTAAAAAGCGATCAGGTATTTTGCTGATCACATATATATTCATGCTTCTGTTCTTCTTCTGAAAAACTGTCAATTTGATGACATTCTAAATGTATCTGCTATTTGAAGAATATTTGCATTGTAATTGTATTTGTGTTAGCTATGCTTTTTCTTAGCTGCATTTTCATTGCATGCAGATTGGAGTCGATCAAAAAAACCTCTCTGAAATGCAAATTTTTTTTTATTACACTTTGGCCATACTTTACACTGGTTCTACTGCAAAGAGTCTGAAAGAGTGGGAGTGTGCTCAGAGTGAAAAGCAGAATGCGCATTCAAATGGTCTAATATGTATCTAGCAGACAGGGATGAAAAACACATCCTGAAAGAATTGTAGGAAGGTTTGAATTACAGGGCAGTACAGCTGTTGGAGGAATTTCCACTGAAATGCTCTTTTCCTCAGAAAAATGCCCATTTGTCAAAATTAAGGATTAGCAGGGGGGCAAAGGGGTAGAGAGGAGGGGAAAAGCAAGTTGGGATTCTCCGTGAATTTTTCACATAATGTTTTCATCTTTCCTTGAAAGGCTGTGATTTTTGAGATGTTTCAGGTTGACATTTTTGTATCAAGGAACCATGGCTATTCAGGAATTCTTGTTTCAAGTGTTATGCTCAACACAGTTAGGAAGAGACATAAAAATATTTGAGAACAAAACTGAGTGTTTCAAGATGGCTAGACAAAAAGTTCTAACTGATGTGCAAAATTTCCAAGAAGTGCTCTGATGTTGAGGGACTTTTTATACAAACCTGGAAAACTCTTATGATGTGGAAAATGGCTTCCTGCCAAAGTGTAACACACGGAATTACATGCATTGCCTCTGTCAGTGCAATGGCGAAAGTCCCATTCACATCAGTTGGGACCTCACATCAACGTTACTGAAAACATTGCGGTGTCTTTTGACCATATTGACCATACACATATTGACCATACTAATATGTATGACCATACAAAGTACTGAGGATTTTGTAAGTTGCTTTGTTTAGAGGGAGATAATAATAATAGATGAGGCTTTAAGGAGATCTGTTACGTGTGGTAGGAAAGTCAAACAACGTTTCTCAGAATGACTGTCTTTCTGCAGAACTTTAAGATGCTACTCTCTGCAGTTCTTTGTTAAAAGCTTGCACCAGAAATTATTACCTTGCCTAGACCAGCAGAGCATATAGTGTGAACACAAAGTCCTGGTGCAAACCCTGTCTGCAGCTGTATGAGCTGAGCTGCTGGCTCCCGCATGGCAGTGGTCAGGGACCCATGACCAGTTCCACTGATGCAGCACATTCTTGAAGGCATGTGCTAAAAGGGTACTGTGAGCCAGAGGTGTAAGGGGACAACTGGTCTTATACTGCCGCAGCTGTTTTCCCAGGGAACATGGATTTTAGTCCTGCAGTTGTTAGTGAGGTTCCAGCATGGAGACTCTCTCCTAGAGAGAGCCAAGTCCTTAACTACATGTGCTCATGGGATAATCCATGCCACATAACAGGGTGTACAGTCATATCATCACTCCTCCTCTTGCTCTGACTTCCTCCATCTCCCTACCCACATGTACCTCCGTCACCACCCCACAACTCAAACAAAATAGTACCTGTTCCACCTCTGTTGGCACATAGCTCTCACTGAAATGTCACTACTCCTGTGTCTTTCTGGTCTAGTCTTGTACGTGCAATCCCTTTTATATTTTTGCATAATTGCTTTATATATTTCTCACAGCAAGAGGTATCTGTAGTACGCACTCTCTTTGGGAAGCTTTCACTCAGTTTCCATGCTAAAAAGGGGAAGGGGTTGTAAAAGAAGTTAAATAGTTATTACAGATGCATGACTCCTGGAGTTCTACAAAATTAATGAGGACAGGGATAATATAAATTAATGCAAGTACATTTGGGCACATTCACATTTTGTAAGAGGAAGAAAGGTTCAAGGTACATCATGAGCTACTTATGCATATGTTGGTGGGAAGGTGCAAGCATGACTGGTGTTAGCTCTAGCTGCTGTTTTACTGCCTACCAGTAAGAAACAGCTGCTTTCTGTTCTAACCAGACTTATTGCAATAAGAATTCCTGTTTCCCTGGCAGGGCTGAAAGAGTATTTTCTTCCTGTCTAACTCTTAAAATCAACTCAGTGAGACCTTTACTAAAATGTAATAACTGGCATAAAAAAACCCCACTTTCTACTTAACATATCCAGCCTCTCAGGCTGTCCACATTGCAGCTTGTCCTTTACTCACAGCCAAAAGCCCCAAAACCTCCAACTGGCAAACATGGCTGTGCTGATCAATACTACTAAGCAGTTAATTCCAATTTTCAAGTGACGATTATGAGTCTACAGCCTACTATGCCTTTCTTTTTCCTTGTTCCAGTCAGCTCCCTAGAGATGGTAGGTACACAATAGCCTAGGCCTCCTCTTGCAGAGAGCAAAGTCTGTTTATCTACCTTTATTTTATATATAATGAGTCAATCCCTTTTCTTGTCTCCTAAAATTTCAAAGGCACTGTCACTGACAGCTCAGAGAGTACTCACTCTACATATCACAACAGCTGTTGGAGACAGATAGCATGAGTGTTCCTGCAATGATTCAAACTGACCTTCTTTCAATGGATACTAAGTGCCCATCATTAGCTGTGACTTCATGTTCAGTAGTTCAACAAAGGTCTCTAACATGAAGCACATTTTAATAGTGAGGAAAAAAATAACTAGAGAACAGATTTGGAAACTTCTGAGACAGCATTTAATGGAAAAATAAGGTATGCTTTTTATGTGCATATATTGGAAATGGTTTCCTCCAAATGTCTGTGTAAATGTGCAAACTTACATTTCATACAAATAGCGATTTGAAATCAAGAAAGATCTTTGGGAAAGTCCATTGCTTCTTACAGCCTCTATGAAACTGTGATCTGTAGCCTTTTTCCAGATGCTGAATATCAATAGATCTTGAAGCTGTCTTTTTTCAGAAACAGTTAAATAATTCTTACTGGGAGGAGCTCTCTATTGTCTTCACAGACCAGATTTGCCCCGCTCTGTAGGTAAAACCATGTTTATTTAGCCAATCTTGTCTCTACAAACATAAGCTTGAGTTATTAGCAGGTCTTCTAAAGTTATTAGCAGGGACTCTAGTTTGGGAAGCTACGACATGCCTTTTGGACATGTCAACACACTATGTTTCTGATAGAGGAACATCCTGCTTTTATACTCTGATGAAATTGTCTGCCCTCTAGTAGGCCACTACTAAAGAAGCGGTTATCCATCCTTAAGAACCCAGCCTAAAACATTGCCTTTTCTTCAATTTCTCTTTCCTGATAAAGAAAATGACAAGGGTTTTGCACAAAATCCAGAATCTAGAGATCTCCTTAGTTTTTTACAAGCCTTTAAATCCTGGGCATAAAAAAAAAAAAAAAAAAAAACAGAATAAACCAGTAGGTCTCTTTCCAACAGCAGAAGAGCAAGAAGGACTGATTCCTAGCTGCCATAAATCAGCATTACCCTGCAGATGTGCACAGAGCCCCAGCCAGATATACTATGCCAGCAACTGGCCTCAGCTGTTTGCTGACTTTTGTCTTTGAGATTCTGAACCTGAAAGACTAAGGAACAGCAGAACAAATGAATGAGTGACTTTTGAGTCTTCATTAAGTCTCCCAGAGATAAATACTAGCTGCTAAGGTTTTTTTACTTGTCCTTGTCCCAGCCAGTGTATACACATGTCTATATATAGTTTTACTTGCACAGCTTCTATTACTAAGGATATAATCTGTTTTGTCTTCAGTAGGCAATGACAGATAGCTCTCTGTCTTTCTGTTATATGACCTGTTTTAAATACCTGATGAGACATAACAGCATCATCGGATATTTATAACATAGACAGGTTTCTCCCTACACTACAGAATTCTACAGAAAGGCTGAGCTAGAACAAGCCTTTTCAGAGTGTTCTTCAGTGTGTTGTGATGTGGATTCTCACTCACTTTAAACTTTCAAGTAACCACAGTATTATGTTCAGAAACACTGTAGAAAGACTAGCAGTATCTTAGAGTCACTATGTAAGGCATTTCATAGCCTACATCCTTCACATGACTGACTCATAAAGAGTTCAATGGGAAGTGCTAAGTCAAAGAGTTCACGCCTGCCTCAGGTTTCAGAGTATAAATATGCTTGAACAAGGAAAGAAGAGCCAGTTCCTTGCTCCAGGGTCTGGGCTGGTGAAGGAAAGACCCAACTTGCAGGGCAAAGGGTTTGGCAAAGTCTCCAGATGCATGAGGACTGCCTGGGCTCTGCTCAGATTCCCCAGCCTGACCATATCAAAGATTCAGTCACACCTATTAACCCACGTCATGCTGATCTGAAATACTGTTCCATTATCTCAGCTTGATTTCAACTCTGAAAAAGCAAAAACTGATAACAATTAAGAAAGAAATCAAGTGCTTCTAAACCACTCATAATGAAATGGAGTGGTAAGTATTTTGATTTTCCAGATGAAAATTTTTGAAAGAAACATATTTCCAGAGTTTTGCAGAGAATTTTGGAAACATATTTCACTGCAATACTTCTATTTTGAAAAAATGGCATTGTTCAAGAAAAAAATAGCTTTCCGTTGAAAACTTTTATCAGCTCTAAGGCTCATATTTTTCACTAAGATTTGGAAAAAGAAATAAACAAATTACCCCTTTGTTATAATATTGGACTGCACTTTTTTCCTACAAGCTCTACATTCTAGTCTGCATTTTGAGCATATTTTATATTTTAGCTCTTCCTTCAGAAGCACAGCAGGAAAAATATTTGATTGTATAAGATAGCATCAAGAGACAAGTAATCTGCTGCTATAATTTAACTGACATTAAGTTTCTCAATCCCACATAATTACAGTAGGAGGGAATTTCCAAAAAAAAATTAACTTTTAAAAATCTATTTTAACTTATTTAAATCTATTGCTCATATTAAAGATAAAAAAGCTTCACGTAATTCTAAGCAGGCTGAGTTTTCCCTAAAGTGGTATTTCATTCCAGATTTCAAAGTGGGATAACCTTCAATAATGTCCAAATAAACATGTTAGCTTGATTATCTGACTTGATCTCAGCATTGGTGCTTAGAAAAAGCTTAAAAAACTTTCTAAGAAAACCTTATACAAGTTTTCTTTATTTGAAGAAATTTTTTCAGAATAATTTTATCAGTACCAATATCTGATTAAGATTTTCTTAAGTCAAGCATCATCGATTTCCTTTCATTACCCTCTCCTCCCAGAAATACCAGTTTCCAAATTCACTGGATGATGATAAGCTGAAGATAATTTTTTTAAAAAAGCAGCTTTAATGGATGTCCTAATTTGTTTTCACTAAAGCAATGGCAGGTGAGATCAGACCTTGTGCTGTTTTGAAAGTTTTGGAATATTTCTGGATGCTGTTGGAGACTTTGCTGCATTTCTGCTCACAGTACTAGCTGGGGGAATTTCTGAATAGGTATGCGCATATATGTGTGCAAACTGCAGTACATAGCTCTGGTGTTGGATAAGGCAGAAGCAAACACTGGTTCTCTGTACTCAGTGGTAGGAGCACCCTAAAATCAAGTCCCGTCTAGAGGCAAAGCAACTACATCCTCTGAGGAAAAGAACAACAAGCATTAAAAAGAAAAAGTCTGGGCTTCACTGGACACCCAGGCTATGGTCATTGTAACACTTCAGCCCTAATATCCGTGTTTATTAGAGGTCTTCAAATGCAGTGGTCAGTAGCAAACGTCCTGCACAGTAACCATTTTTTACGTGCCTTAGGTGCTTCATGACTGCAACATGAGTTTCTTACCTTTGCCATTAGACTCTGATGCTTTTAAACTGTTATGCAAAATGCCAAAAGGTCAGTCTCTGGTTAACTTAAGACACAATTAAATTATGCCTACCATCATAGGATAATTATAAGTTCAGCACTACACACAGAGAAGTGTAACTTCACAGACGAAGAGAACAGAGGGGAGAAATATGCTGTGAAGGGGGAAAGCTGTTCACATTAAAAGAATAACGATCAGAAGTCAAAACTCATCAAGTTATTGGCAAAAGAGATTGGTTTTATATACAACTCTTTCCCCACCTTTCTATCCAGATGACAATCTTCTCTTTAATGTGTTAAATATCAAAAGATCAGTAAGGTCTAGAAAGGAGTATGGCATGAGCTCAAAGCATGCAGTAGCAATTGCCTTGTGATAGAAGAGAAGAGCTCATTAAACAGGGATGGTTTAGGCACTAAAACCACATTTGTCCCTGTGCTGCTGTGGTACGATGAGGATTGCCATACTGTACAAATACTTGTTTAGTGTCCAAACAACTTTTGTTTAAAGTGGAGTCATAAGGCTACTTTTAGGTCATTAAATAACTGAGAAACAGAGTAGGTGCCCTGTTGACTTATAATGAGCTGCCTTGCGTGATGCAATATATACAGAAATCCAAACAGTGCAAAGAGTAGTATTGAGCAAAATGTGTTTTCAACCATATGGTGATGTAACTCATACTTCATCTCCCTGAGCATTTACAGATTTTACAGTATTTGGAACTGAGCATCCTATATAATAGCAACAGCTCAGTCTATTAGGTTTGACTGTGTTGGTCTTGTAACACAGGATGAATCAACATATGGACCTGTGCAATGTTTGTTCTCTGCACTTAGTGATAATGCACTGCAGCAGCAATTTGAAGAAAAAAATAAACTGAATATAAATGCAAAAAAATGAACTGCCAATATATTAATTGGCTTAAAGCAATCTGAAAGTAAGAAAAAAAAATACCAAATGCATAAATTTAAATTGTTAAATACACTACTGTTTATTTTTTAGTAGGTCTATATTTTAGAAAGCGATGGTCTGAGATACTGAATCAGATGAAAGCTTAACAAAGCTATGGAAAAATGGTTCAGCCATGGCATTAGAATTGCTATTACATACAGAGAGGCTAGAAGTTCCTGGCTTAGACACCAACAGGTGAACATATGGGTTCAATCTCACTAGAAATCATAAGAGAGAATTATTTTTCTTTGATCCACTTCACCAGACTTACATAGGGCTTAATATAACCCAAAATCTCTTCTTAGAAAGGAGGACTGGAATTGCCATGTAGTCTGCCTGTCTGAGCACCTGTACATGTGCAATGCCTTAGCTGTGAGAAATAACAAGGAACTAAGACAATCATGATTTTTTTCAGACATCACCATCTCATGAGAGCAGAACTTGACTTTTTCACTTTCAGTGACCTCCAATGCAACTCATATTGGGACTCCTCTTTCTCTGTATGTAGGTCTTGCCTGCATTTCAATTACATTTTACATAAATTTTACATTAGGACAACACTAGGTCTTTTAAAATAATAATGGAATGAAGTCTTAATGAAGGTACTTCAACAGCAGTGGTGATAGTGAAAAAAAACAAACCTAAAAAACCCCCACCAACACTGCTTCCTAGATATGTGCTTTATAAACATGAATTACTTCCTTCTAAACCTGGTAAACTGGAGTACAGCATTCACAAATCCTATAAGTCATCAAGCCCACCAGTGGTTAGAAAAGTCTGGGACACATTATCCCAATTTGTACTTTTTAGAGAGAAAGTTATACTTCTACATATTGTGGAGAAGATGACAATAACGTGTCTTTAAATGAGAAATGAAACGTCCACCCACCAACAAGAAAGGCAGCCTCCTTAAACTGCCTGGCACAGGATGTCAGGTTAATGACACCATAAGACCATCTTTGATACTTCCAGGCTTTGATACTTCCAGACACATGTAGTTGCCAGCAACTGCAAATACACTGGGGGCTCCCTCCAGATGATGGGGATGTCAAAGAAGAGCCTGTGAACATGCACAGTAGGGGAAACTGGCTTTGAAAGGAATAACATTTTACTGCTCAAAGCTGGACATGCCATAATGTGGACATGTCCCCTCATTCGACACAGTAGGCAGACAACCTGGCAGTGCTGTGGCCAGAAATCAGATGGGATGAAGGCTGGGCTGGCCTCTTATTGGAGAGTTGGAGGTGCACAATTCCAACAGGCACAAGGACACCTTGCTGGAATTTTATTTCCTTATGAGCATCACTTGGCTTTCTCTTCCCCCTGATGGGAGGGTTTTTTTGAACCACAGAATATTATCCTCTGAAGGAAGGTAGATGAAGCGATAGTATCAGCAGGAGAAGATAAGGTATTGTCCTAGGGACTAATTGCACAGCTTGACTTTCTACTTTGTTAGAACAGATGAAAAATCCCCACAAAGGGGAACACAGTCTTAAAACCGCTGGCAGATTTTTGAATAATAACATAAAGATAATCACGATCTAATTGTAGACAATTTGTTAGTAAAAAAATTAGTTGAACAAATTGTTCTTTCTAGTATATGAATTAAAGTTAAGATACACACACACCAGGGAAGATTATTCCTGAGGTATTTATGACTGCAAGATACCTGAAAAATACTAAAAATACAATGGGGAAACAATGACTTATAAAACCTCTCCTTTTGAATACAGAGCTACATGGAATGTGGTCCTTAGCAACCTGGTCTAAGGTTAAGTCAGCCCTGCTTTGAGCAGGAGGTTGGACAAGATGGTATCCAAAGGTCCAAGTAGTGCTTGGATTCCGTCAAACACCCACAGTTAATAAGGTTGTGTCAGACTACCGCAAACTCAGAAATACATCTCAAATCTAACAACAGAGATGGGCTAAGACTCTAGTGGAAAGGACTGAAGTCCTCTCTGAACACCACCAGCTTATCCTCATCCTCAGGTTGTCCCATCAAGCCCCAGCTCCCTTGTCCTCACTTTCCACCTAACCCCATAACAGCATATGCTTTTAGCTTGCTTCTATTTATTTGCAAGCACCAAGTGGATGTGCAGCCTCTGAACAGTCTGAACCATAATATGACAGCAGCCTGTGTGACAAATTAGGGCAGTCAGAATGAGGGCATGACAGGGAGCCTGTCCTCCCTCTTCTTATTTCCCTCCGACACAAATGCACCCGCGTGAACACGACAGCACACTTCCATCTGCTAAGGGAACTGCTCTCTTCTCCTGCCACCCTTCCTCTGCATACAGATGGGCTTGCATGTGAACTGCACACTCCAGAAGGCAGACACTGCTGGATTTTAATCCCCCTGAATTCTCTGATGGATTAAACCTCAAACCTCTAACTGTCCTCCTTAATGCTGCAGTAAGTAACACATATTCTGGTTACACTAGTTTACAGCTGAAATAAAAGCGAAAGACAATCCAGATGAAATGTCTGAAAATCAATCTATGCTGTGACTGGATTGGACACTAAAGCATTCTGGATGATTTTCTCCCACCACCCTTCACCCTGCCCAGTGCCTGCTGAGGCAAAAATCACTGGCTGCAGCAACAGAAGTTGGAGGCACATGTTTTACCCTCCGCTTACCTGTAACCCTTCAATGGCCAGTTTGAGGATAGATGGCGTAAGCTTGGAGGCTTGCTTGAAGGAGAAGTTGCTCCAATCTATAATTAGAATGAAGCCATTTATCTGAAGCTCCTGATCTTCGATGAGCACTTCCAAGGACAGTAGGATAGCACGAAGGATATCTATGAAGGAGTTCCTAAAGCCAAAGCAGAAAAAAACCCCAAAATCAATGGCTGCAGTTATCTTCAGACCTCAAGATAGTCAGCTTTGCTGTGGATGGGGCATGGGCAGGGACAGGGACTTATTCTGGAAGAATTCTTTAGAAAAGGAAGTTGTTTCAGAGGTGTCACTAAAGTGCTCCTGCTCCAAAACTCACATTCCTCTGCTTGATGTGATAAGTCCTGCTCACTGACGGATAAAATAAACCCTGAATCAAATCTTTTCAATTCTTCTGGCATTCCTTACAATAGATTTTAGCTAAGCTACTTTGAGAAAATATTTATCTGTGGTGAAATGAAACAGATTGAAGCTATCAGTTTAAATCCCTGCTCCTTTGGATATACTTCACCAGTTCTTTTTGTTTGTGCATTTTTCCCCCTTCTTTTCTTTCTATTATGAAGAGAAAAATCAGAAATGGAAATAAATTGGTACGATATTAGTATGAGTGGTATGGTTACAACTAGGCTCCCTGGCTTCCTGCTTGAGTGGAGGGAATGATCCAAGTCTTTGCACAATAAAATTTGACTGTTGCCTTATTTCTGTGAACAAAATGCAACATGAAAAATAGCTGAATCCATTCAAAATGGGAACTCTTTATTAATTAGCAGCTACCAATAGGCTGGCTGCAAGGCTTCCCTCGGCTCTGGGAGAATAATTAGAAACCTTGGAGGCCCTGAAGGAGGTAGCAAGTGACAGAGAAGAAAATGTTGAAGTGTTTTCTTTAATGTGAAACTCTGTACTGAGAAGCCTGGGCCACTTTCTACTTCCGTCTCATGTATTTTACAGAAGCTAGAGCTGGACACTTCAATGACTTATTCCATATTTACACCTGAGTAAGCTGAATCAGGCCTTCTCGTCCTTCCCGTTAAGATGATTTGCAAACAACAGATTCTTTTAGAGAGCAACAAGCAAGGAAAGCTTTAGAGAGTACAGCTTAACCTTCTGCAAAATGAAATTGTAACATGGTGCTATGGCAGTGTGCTTTACCTCTGCATAATTCTTAAATTTTGATGAGGCCTGAGGTCTATTACAGGGAAGGCTCACACCATGTTCTCCCATGGAGATTTTAATTTAATCCTTTTCTGCTGTTTCCTTTAATTTAAAACAAGTCATCTAAGCCTACAAGAGCGTTGTTTCAAATTCTGCCTGAAAGAAAAAACCCGTGTGCAGTCAAAACAAACTTCTCTACCATCAAGATCTCTACCCTGCAAGGATGCAACATGTGATAAATTTCTGTTACAAATAAATGGTGAAGTGTTTTCTTATTCTTTCTCTTTTCTTTCACCAGGTTTTGAGTGGAAATACGCATTTCTTCTCTAAGATGTGGTCCCTTGAAAAAGCTGTTTCTAAACTATGCCTCTCTGCCTAGGCTAGAAGCCTCTCTGAAGTACAATTTCTAAGGCAACTTGTAATACTAGAGCTTGAAGATATTTAACTTTGTTGCTGCTGGGTACCAGGCCACCCCTCCCTCGTTTGCATGGGACATTAATGGGACAGCCTTGGTCTGTGCTAAACCTGAGCTTTACTTAGCAACGCAAGGTGAAGGCATACTGATTGGATTGGCAACTGACATTTATCTTCAGTCTAAATTTATTTAAAAAAATAGTGTTATGGATATACTACCTACTGCCCAGCTGAAACAGGTGATTACTTTCATACATCAGCAACAAATTACAATATTTTCAGTGATGAAAAAAACAATTGCAGCCCTAAACCATATCTACAGATATGTACCTATGTATAATTTACCCTACATTACTCTACCCCAGCATCCTTATTCAAGGGCATCAGCCTTCTACAAGAACTGGCCCATGGAAAGTCTCAGAGGTGTGCAGTGTCTCCAAAAGTGTCCTCACACACATGTTCTCCACTCTCATGTTGGCATCAACACAAAATTCATTCATGGATGGGCTTTCTGACTAGACCGGGGAAGATGGATTGATCCAGAGCTTGATTTAACCCCACATTTTCAAATCTTTAACGGAAAACTTATTACTGAAGGTGTGAAAATAGGGCCACATTGCGATCAGAAAAGATCTGATCAGCCTTTACTGATCAGCCTTTACTGATGCTATCTTTTCCAAAGGTTTCATCCTTTATTTTGGGGAAAAATTTTTCTTAACAGAAGATTCAAACTCATATTCATGATTCTGCTACCTCTGATGTTTTTAGAGGCTGTAAATCATTTCAGTAGGGCTGTATGGAAATGATGTGTACAACGCATATCTACAACCCACTTAAACTCTAAACGACAATGAAATATTTCATTTGATTGAACAAAATCTTCCTCTCAGACTCTACTGTTAAGAATTCCAATCTTTGTTTAGGTGTCTACATAAATTACCAGGTTATTAAGCAATTTCTCACCTGTACTTTCATCTACTTTCAGTACAGCTTACTTGCCTGGGAGATATGGCACCCAGTTTTCTTAGTGTTTAACTAATCTGGCTGTCCCCTGCCCAGATCCCTCCTGCCCCTCTATGTATTTGCAGTTTTAAGACATAGTGTAGGAAATAACTCAAAATGAACACAAAGACATTTTTCAGATGAGTACAAGGAGACATGAAAGCAGCAGACAAGTCCTCCAGGTGGGCTGTTTGCAGGCACACTGTGAATGCAGGGTCTGGACAGAAATCAGACAGAGTGCCACTTGAGGCTGAAGCCCTCTGCTCCCTAATCTTGAGGCTTTGAGACAAACCATTCAGCTGTGTGACTGATTTGCATCCAAATCATTTTCTATGCATGAACACAGAACCACTTTCTATTAGTCCATCTCTTTTGTTCCTTTGCTTAATGTTCCCTTCCCTACTCCAACCTCCCTCCCCACCAGTTTAACCCTTTCACAAAAAAAAAGTGAAATAAATTGCTATTGCACAAAGGGAAATGTGTAAGGTGCTGTAAGGATTCAGCATGGACCCTACTGAAGTGAGCCACTAAAGAGTTACAAAAGATTTGCACAAGCCCCAGAAAGACAAAAAGGATGACGGAGGGAGAGTGCCTATCTGCCTTGGCTGAATGGAAAGGTACCACAAAAGAGGCTTTTCAAACATCCTTTGGAAAATGGGAAGTTAGCCCAACAGAAGCTAGTGGTAAGGAACAATAATGTAAAACAAAAATGAAGATGGTTTAGCTGAGGGATTTGGTGGAGAGATTAGCCAAAGGCATAACATGAAAATAAATAAGAGGAAATTACTTAATTATAAGAGGTGTAAGCAGGCTGTGAGAGAATCAAAAGGCTCAGTGGAGTACCAGGGTGCAATGGGAACAATTAAGGGGGATAAAGACATTGCAGAGAAATTAAATGATCTATTTGCATGTCTCTGCCACCAGTCATTCTGAAGAGATACATGGATAATAAAGCTGAGGGACTGTTGGAAAATAAGAGGTCAGATAAGACACACTGCAAGAAAGTGATATATTTTGGAAAAGATAGCATCAGTAAAGGCTTTTGGCATTACTGTCTCTGAACACTTAAGCAAAGGCTCTCTTTTAGGCATGATAGAGAAATTAATTGGATTATTCAGATGGTTAAAAGTATGAATGTACAGAAGTACTGGCAGCTGAAACTATTAAGATTGGCTGCTAGTAAGCAAAAACAAACTGTCACTAAAAATCCTGACTGTCCCACAAGACAGCAGGCTAACAAAGTTTGGACCAGTGTCATTATCCTGGCAGTTGCAGCAGCTCAGCTTAACATCCCTAAATTAGTATGCAGTAACAGCCCCTCTCCTGTAAAAGGCGGTGTAGTTAAATAAAGATAAGAGGAATTCCTTTACTTATTAAAAAAACAGCTCAGGATACCGAATCAATGAATTTATCACCTTTGAAATATAACAGAGAAGTGAACTTGCAATGCCATCATATTTAACATAAGCTAACAAAAGACTGGTCTTATGAGGAGAGGTTGAGGGAACTGGGCAGAACTAAGGAAGACTATAAAGCCCTGGGAAAGCAAGTGAAAAATATTGGTGCCCAGGTTATCTTCTCCTCCATACTACGTGTTGGAGCATAATGGGCGACTAGAAATAGGCAAATAATACAAATCAACTCCTAGTTACGTGGCTGGTGTCAATGTGAGGGTTTTGGCTTTTATGACAATGGGATGTTCTTCAACAATCATAGGCTGCTAGGGAGGGATGGACTCCACCTGTCTGGAAGGGGAAGGGAATCTTTGGCAGCAGGCTGGCAAACTTGGTGAGGAGGGCTTTAAACTGAGGAACTTGGGGGGAGGGGGACAAACTGGCAATGCTAATGCCATCACAATGGGGGAATAAGGCAGGACAACCTGAGCAGTGATAAAGGCACCACAGCGGCCTCTTGAGATGGCAATCAGACGACCAACCACCTCAAGGGTATGCATGGCTATAGTGGGTCCTCATACACCCCTCTGGGAAACCTGTATGCTCAAGCAACTTTCTGAAATGCCTGTACGCCAACGCATGCAGCATGAGGAATAAACAGGAGGAACTACAGGTCTGCATGCAGTCACAGGGCCATGATCTCATTGCTATCACAGAGACATGGTGGGATAGCTCGCATGACTGGAATGTGGTCATGGATGGCTACAGGCTTTTCAGGAAAGACAGACCAGCAAGGCAAGGTGGGGGAGTTGCTCTTTATGTGAGGGAGCAACTGGAATGCATCGAGCTCTGCCTTGGAGTGGAAGGAGAACAGGTTGAGAGCTTGTGTGTAAAAAATTAAGGGACAGCAAAATATGGGTGACACTGTTGTGGGCGTTTGCTACAGGCCACCTGATCAAGAAAAGGAAGCTGATGAAGCCTTCTACAGACAGATGGAAGTAGCCTCACAATCGCAGGCCCTGGTCCTCATAGGGGACCATGATATTTATACCACCCTGATATTTGCTGGAAAAGCAACACAGCGAGCCATGCACGATCCAGAAGGTTCCTGCAGAGCATCGAGGGCGACTTTTTGATGTAGGTGGTGGAGGAGCCAACAAGGCGAGATCTGCTGCTTGGCCTCATCATAACAAACAAGGAAGGGCTGGTTGAGGATGTGAGAGTTGGGGGTAGCCTTGGCTGCAGTGACCATGAGATGGTCGAGTTTAGGATACTGCATGGTAGAAGCAGGGCAACAAGTTGGATTACAACCTTGGACTTCAAGAGGGCCAACTTTGGCCTATTCAAAGTCCCACTAGGAGGAATCCCATGGGCTAGGGCTCTGGAAGGCAGGGGGGTCCAAGAAAGCTGGATAGTATTCAAGGACAACTTCCTCTGAGCTCAAGATCAGTGCATCCCTAAGAGGAAGAAGTCAGGCAGAGGAGCCAGGAGACCTGCATGAATAAGCAAAGAGCTTCTAGAGAAACTTAAATGGAAGAGGGAGGTTCAGAGTATGTGGAAAAAGGGACTGGCCACTTGGGAGGAATGTTTTCAGGGTATGCAGAGATGCGACGAGGAAGGCCAAGGTCCACTTGGAATTAAATCTGGCAATGCACGTCAAAGATAACAAGAAGGGCTTCTTTAAATACATCAGCAGTAAAAGGAAGACTGGGGATACAGTGGGCCCACTGCTGAACAGGGAAGGGGCCCTTGTGTTGCAGGATGCAGAGAAGGCAGAGTTACTGGTTGCCTTTTTTGCCTCAGTCTTTATTGCTAAGGCTGGCCCTCAGGCATCTCAGCCCCCAGAAGAGAGACAAAAAATCTGGACAAAGGAAGACTTACTATTGGTTGAGAAGGACTGGGTCAGAGATCACCTATGCAAACTGGATCCTTGCAAAACTATGGGCCCCGATGGGATGCTGGTGGATGTTCTTGCTGAGCCACTGCCCATCATCTTTGAAAGGTTGTGGAGGACAGGAGAGGTGCCCGAGGACTGGAGGAAAGCAAATGTCACTCTAATCTTCAAAAAGGGCAAGAAGGAGGACCTGGAAAACTATAGGCCAGTCAGCCTCACCTCCGTCCCTGGAAAGGTGATGGAGCAGTTCATCCTGGAGGTCATCTCCAGGCATGTAGAGGACAAGAAGATTATCAGAAACAGTCAACATGGATTCAACAAGGGAAGATCATGCTTGACCAACCTGATAGCCTTCTATGATTGTGAGACTGGCTGGGTCAACAAAGGGAGAGCAGTGGATGTTGTCTGTCTTGACTTCAGTAAGGTGTTCGACACTGTCTCACATAGCATCCTTATGAGCAAGCTAAGGAAGTGTGGGTTAGATGAGTGGACAGTGAGGTGGACAGAGAACTGGCTTAACAACAGAACTCTGAGGGTCATGATCAACAGAGCAGAGTCTGGATTGAGGCCTGTCACTAGCGGTGCTCCCCAGGGGTCTGTGCTGGGTCCAGTCCTGTTCAACATATTCATCAATGACCTGGATGATGGGACAGAGTGTGCCCTCAGCAAGTTCGCTGGTGATACCAAGCTGGGAGGAGTGGCTGATATACCAGAAGGCTGTGCTGCCATCCAGCGAGACCTGGACAGGCTGGAGAGCTGGGCCGAGGGGAACCTTATCGAATTCAGAAAAAGCAAATTTAAGGTCCTGCACCCGGGGAGGAACAACCCCATGCACCAGTACAGGCTGGGGGCTGAACTGCTGGAAAGCAGCTCTGTTGAGAAGGACCTGGGAGTGCTGGTGGACAACAAGCTAACCATGAGCCAGCACTGTGCCCTTGTGCCCAAGAAGGCCCAACAGTATCCTGGGGTGCATTAAAAGGAGTGTTGCCAGCAGGTCGAGGGAGGTTATCCTCCCCCTCTGCTCTGCCCTAGTGAGACCACATTTGGAGTACTGTGTCCAGTTCTGGGCCCCCCAGTTAAAGAAGGACAGGGAACTGCTTCAGCAAGTCCAGCGGAGAGCTACTGAGATGATCAGGAGACTGGAAAGGCTGAGACACTTGGGTTTGTTCAGCCTGGACAAGAGAAGACTGAGGCGGGGTTTCATCAATGCTTATAAATATCTAAAGGGAGGTTGCAGGACGATGGGACTAGGCTCTTTTCAATAGTGCCCAACGACAGGCCAAGGGGCAATGGGCACAAGCTGGAACACAGGAAGTTCCAGCTAAACATGAGGAAAAATTTCTTTCCTGCGAGGGTGACAGAGCAGGGGAACAGGCTGCCCAGGCAGGTTGTGGAGTCTCCCTCCCTTGAGACATTCAAAACTCACCTGGACGCGTTCCTGTGCCCCCTGCTCTGGGTGTCCCTGCTCAAGCAGGGGGGTTGGACGAGGTGATCTCCAGAGGTCCCTTCCAACCCCTGCCATTCTGTGATTCTGTGATTCTGTAATTCTGTGATTCTGTGATTCTGTGATTCTGTGATTCTGTGATTCTGTGATTCTGTGATTCTGTGAACTGGGGTTGTTTAGCCTGGAGAAGAGGAGGCTGAGGGGAGACCTTATTGCTCCCTAAAACTACCTGAAAGGAGGTTGTAGTGAGGTGGGTGTTGGTCTCTTCTCCCAATTTACTAGTGATAAAACGAGAGGAAATGGCTTCAAGGTGCATCGGGGTGATTTAGATTGGATATTATGAAAAATTTCTTCACTGAAAGAGTGGTCAGGCATTGGAACAGGCTGCCCAGAGAGGTGGTGGAGTCGCCATCCCTGGAGGTATTTAAAAGATGTGTAGACGTGGCACTTCAGGACATGGTTTACGAGACATGGTAGTGTTGGGTTGGTGGTTGACCTTGACGATCTTAGAGGTCTTTTCCAACCTTAATGATTCTATGATTCTATAAAACTGATTTCGTTGAGCCTGAACACCTAAGAAGACAGTATAATACACCTCACAAAAACACTATAGCCAAGGCTCAATAACATTTAGCAAGCTGCAAACACTGCATAGATACAAATGAGGTAAGAGACCACATCTCGCTTTGTTCCCTTCCCACACAGTAAATCACCAATGGAGACCAGAAATGCACACTTGGTTTCTAGTAGGGGAGAGCTGGTACTGCCCTGCAAGGAGGATTCCCACTGGGAGTAATGTGCAGAAGAGGAGGCAGAAAGAAGGACTAGAAAAACATGCTCAGGTTGCCCCAAATTATTTGAGCTAATCGAAGCTGAAAAGCTGTAAGGAAAGGCTTAGACAGGGAGACATGAACAACAAGCAGGTTGACACTGGTGGAGGAGGGAGAACACAGGAAGGTGCATTTTGAATTGCTCCCACATGCGGTGAAGGTACGGTGTTCATGAAAAAGCCCTTGGAATCCAGTCAGCATTGGGTTTTGAACAGGTGTTGATAAATCATACAACATCATTTATTTCAGCAGATTAAATCCTCCTTTCTACTCATGAAGTAATGACAAGAAAACCCCATCTTCCAATAATGCGTTCTTAGAAAACATTTGAGGTGTTTTTTAATGCATGTATTTATTTTAGAAGTTTTAAACTCACCTCTGCTGAAAAAAGGACTGGAAATTACTGACATACTGTCCTTGGGGATTCATTCTTGATTTAAACTCATGATCATGAGTAGCTACCCTGCCCCTCTGGCATCAGAGGGAAATGGCAGTCAATTGAACCACTGCAAGACCTGATTTTCACATTTTATGACCTTTTGGTGAGGAAAGGCCCCTCATATGAACCCTTCACAATGCCAGGCAGCCCTTGACTGAAGAATAACCAGGAAGAATAACTGCAAAATGAAGGATCGTGAGTAAACATGGTGGCCCAGTTGACTAATCCTGCACCAGAGAAGATGAACAGACGAACAGGGGAGCTCACAGCTGACTCATGCACTGAAAAGGGCTTGTTTGTCTCATCTGTCTGAGGTCTGAATAGCGCATATGTGCACAGAAATTAGCAAGGCTTGTCTACGATTCACAGAGAAAATGGGCTGTGTTCACAGCAAATGTTCACAACAAATATTTTGACCAGTCATGGGTAACTTTCTTCATAAAACAATTCAAAGCCGTTTAAACTCATTAGCTGCAAAAATCTGAATAATTCACCAGCACACAAACTGGATAAATTCTTACACAATAATCTGAGATTTTTTTTATTATTTTGTGGTGTACCAACCCTTTCTTTGCCATGCCAAAGTTAAGTTACAGATTTTTAAAATTTCTCTGTAGAACCAGAATATATGCAGATAAAACTCCTACTGAGTAAAACACAGGTTGCATTAAGCTAATGTCAGAGCTCCAAATTATTCTTCTGTCACATCCAGTGTAGCTATCTTAGGCTGTTCCAGCATGTCAGCTCAGACAGGCATCACTCCTGTTTTGTAATGAAAAGATAGCAAGTTTTTCCCCACAGCATCTGTGTGAGTCTATAAATAAAATTCCAAAGTAACTTTACACCCAGGATATCAGAATGAATAGATAAGTGTACCGATTTTTTCCTTTGGAAAAGGTTAGTTCAACAGTGCATTAGGTACAAAGAATAGAGTAGACTAAGCTGAGACCTGTATTTAACAACATCAGAAATCCACTGCTTAGCTTATGATTGAATGGAGGCCAGTCACTTACAGATATCTGGCTGGCTTGGAGTGAGCTGGAAGCCTCTGCCATTGCCAGTGAGAGGGAAATGTACCAGCCTTCAGAAAGAAACTACATTGGTTTATTCTCTTATGCAAAAATTGCCTCTCAGTGGCTTTCGTAAAGATATAAAAATATTCCCCATGTTATGTTTCTACTTGAGGTTCTTCTATATACAAGTATTATGAGGTCTTTTTCTGTCACTTTCCGCTTCAGCTGAACTCCATAGCAACCAATAGCCCCTGAATTACACGCTCCACATTCAAGTCAGTGTTACGAATCTCCTCCTACATCCACTCATTCGTATCGTGGGCACCGTTACCAAATGAATACTTTGTCCCTGATCTTAATGTGACTGTGCAAGGACCCTTTCTTACATGTAATTTGGCTGAAAAACAGGGACCTTTGCAGCCCCTGTGCTTGGGGAGGGAGAGTGCAGGTGGTGCTCTTTGGACCCCTGGTGGGACCAGCTTCCAACAAAGTGACCTACACAGGGGAGTGGGTAGATGACATCTGCTCTTCCCTTTGCCTCAGCCCAGGGACCTGTTAAATCATCTAGCAGGGCATCAGTCCAAGACAAAGCATAAAATTGTTATGCTCCTGAGACCTTAAAAAAACATCCCCGCCCCCTGAGCTCTCCAGAAACTTGATCCCAAATGCAGCAGGCAACCGATTGCACCCCAGCACAGCGCAAGCGCAGCGATCACACACAAGGAGTCCACCTGGGTGCAGCAGGGCAGCCCAGCCACCAGGCTAATGTCTTGGCTGGGCTCCAGGCAGAGCGCTCAGCTCCGTGCAGGGTGAAGCCTCTGAGGAGCAGTCTGCAGTTCTGCTTTGCAGACTGCTGCTGAAAGGAAAGGCCAGAATTGAATCCCAGGTGCAATACGACTGTTCCTCTGGCTGTGAATTTGTTTTATTCCTCCAGGAAGCAGTATCTCTGAGCTACACACTGTTGGTTTTCTTGCCTTTTTAGTACCCAGGGCAACATCATGCTTGCACACTGTGCAAATTCCTCTGTTGAGAAGCAGTAAGTGACAATCACAGGCAGTGTGTTATGATACTGCGGAAATTATTAAAGTCCTATGCTACAATGCCTAAATGCAATCAATAAATCAATACTACAGACCCACTGCAGAAATTTGCCTGGGTAGTCCCAAATGCAGTGCCCCCTGCAAGGAACATGGGGAAGATGAGCAAAGACTGCGTTCCTGCAGGAGCACAGTCAGGGAGTCTGTGGTGGTTTCACATTAGTGGTCTCGACCGTTAGAAATTTAGGAAATGACATGCGGGAACACACTGACAGTCACAGCTCAGGATACTGTCTGAGAGGTGGTTTTTAATCTCCTATCATGATCTTACCGATGTTGTGATACCGTTCCCTCAAAGCACAGCTGTAGTAATAATGAATAAAATGAATGCTGGTACATGAATGGCTTATGGTTAGCAGCATTAAGATTGATGACCTCTATTGTTTTATTTTATTCTGTGTGATTGCCTAGCCTTTTCTTATTCCCTCTTGGCACTGCAATCCATCCTTGCATCACACTAAGCTATTTGCTCGATTTCTTGCATCATTGTGTTCCACAAGTTAATTTTTCATTACAGAAAGGCAAAGGACTTTCTTTTGAACATCATGAAGCTACTGTTTAATCACAGAAAGCAATTATACAGCTCCTTTGTTCTGTTATTAGAAGAAGGTACAAGTGGCATCACCAATTCAGTCTCCCTGCTATAATGCTTTCTCTGTATGATCCCACTATATCTCCTTTAGCTATATTTCTACTGCATCTTCAACACCTTTCCATTTGAAATAGCCCTTTTTGCTCCCTTCTGATGCAATTGCCTCACTTGTTCATAATGCTAATGAATTCCTTTCCTTGCTCTTTTTTTTTTTTTTTGACAGTTATATTTTTTACATCCCCTTCTTTCTGAGATAATACAATGTAAAGTGAATTCAGTATTCAAGGTGAGTTTGGAATATCAGCACACATAAAAGAATATGTTATCTTTTTCTATTTATTCTCCATCTCATTCTTAATGCAGCCTAACATCTAATTAACTTTTCTGACCACCACTGCACAATAAGTACACTTCTTAATTGTGCTCTCCATAATGACCTGATGTTTTTCTTAAAAGGTTAAAAGTAATTGAAAACCCTGAAGAAACTGCTTAGAGTTAAGCGAGGATAAAGGATCTGCATACAAGATGTGGCTACATACTAAAACCAACCTGTTCTTGTGCTGGACTTAGAGTTCTTTGCATGATAAATGCTGCTTTTCTAGGTGATTCTAGAGTTTTCCACAATTTTGCTAATCTTCACCAATCTACACAACTTTCCATTCACTTTTTGTCACATCACCACTTATCTCACCTATGTCTGCCAAAAGAATATCACTGCTGGGCATTGTGACAACGTAATTTTGCCACTTAAAAATCCTACTCTCCGCCTGAAGTATCAGGGCCACTTTTATGTGCAAGGCAGAAATTCACCCATATATTTATTAACTTTTCTGAAACGACTCTAATACAAACTTCACAGAAAGATTTTTGATTACCTAACTAAATGGTATATTTGCATATTTTACCTTAGACATTCTAATAAAATTATCTAATTGCCCCTTTGGTTGCAACCAGTCATTCTTACAGCAGACGTCAGTGATGACTAGATCAAAGAGTAAAGTTAAAATCAAATAACTGCTCACCAATGCATATATTCTGAAAGTGCTGAGTTGAGAACTACAAAAGTCATATTATCCCTTAGGTATATTCAAACAGCACCTGGTTACTCACACAGCACTCATCAATCCAGAAAGCTTTGGAAAATATAGCAGAATGCCTGGAAGTTCATTCAGAATCTCAGTTTTCTCTATCTGTGTTGGAAAGTTTAACTGTTCAGCTAAGCAGCAGATTCCTTCTGTGTGCTTGAAATTACATTAATGAACTTTCAGTTCGTAATCATAAGCTGACAATGAACCCAAAAGGTATGCATGAAGACACCTCTTTCCTTCCAGTACCTAGTCTGAAATGTTTATGAAGCTTTAAGGTCAGAGAATAAATCTGGTTCAGCAAAGTTTCAGATTGTTAGAGCCACAAATACCCTACAACCAGTGTGCTTGACAGATAGAGTCAAAACTTGCCTGTGAAAGCAGCTCATATTTTGAAAAATATTCTGCTGCAGGGTCCTGTTTTCTTGTGTATGGAATTATGAAAGGTACATTTGATTCTACAGGCTGAAAAAAAATCAGAAAAAAATCATAGGAAAACTGGAAAACTAAGTGAGGCCAGATGGTCAGGAGCAGATTGCATCAGGCTCAAGAAATGACAATCTATCCAGTAGGAAGACGAAAAATGACAACCTATCCGGTAGGAAAAGCAGAGCTGAGCTGACTGTGGTGAAAAGCCACAATAAACTGAGACCAATTTATGGGTAATGCCCTGTAGATGAAATTCCAGACACTGTGTCTGAAGGTGACAGGCATGCAGTACTATGTCCTTAATGAAAACATAACACGAATAAGAAAAAATAAAATACAACATCCCAGTGCAACATCCTCCTTGGCCTGTGCGAAATGAATGCACACACAGACAGACTGTTTCAGACCCCGCAGTAATGGCATGACTAGAAATGGTTCACACAAAGATGGTGGAAAGTGGCCTTTGTATCTTCATTGGCAAGATCATCCTGTGGTAGTAGTATATATCTCCACATAAAAAATTGCAAAGTAGTTTTGGTATCACCAGATGGCATAGCAAAGAAACAGAGAGACCACGTTTTTTTTCCTCCTTTCAGGAGGAAAGAAAGAGAAAAGCAGAGCAAGTATGGGCAGTGAGCAGCAATGCCACCAATGAAAACTAAGAAATAATTTGCAAAGAAAGCAATCAGAAACATCACAGTCTTACAACGTCTCTTCAGTACAAATGGCACATTAACTATTATAATATAGAGGATGACACAAAAATGATGATGTTACTAAAAAGCTTGGAGAAGCTTAGCGGTCCCTCTGCCTGTCTGGTGGACAGCATATTAGGGCTTTTCTAGAACAGCAAGAACAGGCTGATGAAACCATGTGGGATGTCATCACCAAAGGCAAATAAAGATGAATCTGTTCAGAGATATTGGGTAAGAGATTATCAAGACATAAGAAGAAGTGTCAAAAAATAGAAGTGCAAGTATATCTTAGTAAACACCTAAAATGGCTATTAAATCATGTAAATAAGCATATACCTAAGCTTATGCATGCATGTACTTAGATCTGAGCAGTGAAAGTAGCAGATGTTAAAAAGACGTACAAAAGCGATGTCAATCACAAAAGGGTTATAAATTATTTTAGTTGGAGCCCTTCAGGGGCAATAAAATACAGACATGAAAATATTCTAATAATTTCTCATAAGTGAATGAAAAGATGTGTCAAGCATTAGATATCAAAGAGGTTTCCCACTGGAACAATAGGCAACTTTGATATAGCTGACAAGATGGAGGAACTTGATATTATTGATGTAGAAATGATCATTGGGGAGCGCAAAACTGATGCTATAAAGATTCATAAGACAGCAGTCTAGGAAAAAATAACTACAGATCTCTTCAGAAACAATGTTGAAGAAAATTTGCTATAATGATTGAGCTGAGCAGGGGAGAAGGACCAGAAAAATTGAACACGTGTAGATTTATGAAATAGAGAAGGCCGCTAAAAGTGTATGGGATCATGATGCTGCCAGCCACAAAGAAACTGCTTTGCACAGTTGCGCTGAAAACAATATGCGGTGCCATGAAGCTCAAGAAAAACGAGCAGTTTTCATGCTAGCCACTTTTGAGTGAATCATATTTCACACAACAACGCTGAAGAAAGTGAAAGAATGAATAGCAAAAACCATTCCCCCTAAGAGAGCAGATTTTTTTTTTTTCCAGAAACCCATTGAAAATGTGTATGAGAGATATCTGTAGAAGACTCCAGACTTCACAGAATCCTTAATGAGAAAAAATGTGATGCGACCCAACCACCAGTGAGGAGTCTGGTCAAATGTTACCAGTGGAATTAGAAAAAGGCACGTTTTCTTACATTTTCCAGGTTTGCCTCAGACCTCGTTGAGTGTTGGACCTCCCACATGGAAAGCAGCTGACAAGAAGTTGCTTTGGGAGATCTGGATTCCAAGGACACACGACTCCCCAACACGTCAATCAATAAAAGACTGGTAACTGAAAGAATTTTATAACTACCAAGTAGAAAACGAAAGTTATGGACGACACCATCAGTCTGAATTTACCATATCATTGTAAGAGTAACCTTAGGAACTAGTGTTGAATTTAATTTTACAGGCAGTATGAATGACAACTGCTTCTCTAATGACTCCAGTGTGTGAGGTGATTGCTTTTTTTGAAGGGAAGTTACTGAATACAGAAAACAAGTATCATCAGGTCTATACTATGTATCATTCATAGCCTTTTACTAAGTGTATTTTTGCATGGATGACAGTAACTGAGCAAAAGAGGTCTGCCTAAAGGAAGATAAATACCTTTTTCTGTGCATTTTCCTCCCACTTATGCAGAATAAGTTGGGTAGAGGAACAAAAAATGTTCAGATCCAGAGACAGCTACAACTACCTAATGCTTTGCAAGCGAGGAAGTGAGCTTTCCTGGGATTTATAGGGTTTCTCTGACAAAATAGTCTTTTGGAAGGGTCTTCTTTCCTTTTTTTTTTTTTTTTTTTTAGCCTTGAAGTTGCAAAATACAGTTTTCTGAGACAATTGCAAGACAAAGGGAAAAGAGGTAAGCCTAGAAGTACTCCCTGCACCACAGAAAGCCTAGTGGAAATTTGCAAAGCAGCAACCTGAACAAATTATTGGGACTTGCTCACCTCATTTAGAAATACAAGTGTTTAGACTGGCTTTCTCAAAACAGATGAGGTAATTATGGGACAAAAAGATTAAAATACAGGTTGCAAATTGAAAATTAGAAACTGTCAAGGTTACAGTTGTTCTCAAAATGCCCCCTGTACAGGATCAGTGGACAAAATAGGCTATAATAAATTTTTAAGTATTAATTCATATACCATAATCACAAAGAGAAAAATTAAACATATTTTAAAACTGTACTTCGTTTTCTATGGATGCAATGGCTTGATACCTAATTTCCCTATTTAAAAAAAGAAAGAAAAGAATGGGAAATCTACCTGAAGCATTTAATCAATTCTCTACTTGTATTTCATTATCAGGATTTGAAACCTTAAATTTCTACAATAAACTCTGCCTTTTAACCAAGATTACTAATTTTAAAATCTAGCAGCATGAAGGCTTTTTCTTGGATGGGATGGGATGGATCTTTGTGTCAATTGACAGCAGTGGGGTGTAGTAACTGTTTAAGTTGAGATGCCAAAGAAAGCAGCAGTAGGGTTGTGCAGCCTTGCATATATGGTAATGGTGAAAGGAAACACAGCCTGCTATCCTCTATTCCCCTGAAGCTAGTACAATTTTTTGGTACATGCCAATTCCCGGTAGAGTACAGATTAGTGTTGCAGGTGCAGTGTCATCCTTGCCTTGGAATAGTAAAGTTCCATTATTATTTTGGCGCACTCTCAAATTTTCTCAGGAATTGCCAGTGAAAAACAATTTAAGTCGTTCATAAACTATTAAAATTCAGCTGAGCTGAAAGCAAAATTTCATGTGAATTACAATGTTAGGAATTCTGAAAGGAAAGTTTCATTTTTCATCTTATTACACAAGTTATCAGCAACCTCCTAAATCACTCTAACCTCTGGACTATAGAGGATACTTGTATGTGTGAGTGTTTAGTCTTTGCCTTCTGGCAACCATTATTTCAGGGTTTGCTGTTTCTGGGGGAAAGGGCTGTGTTTTATGTTTTCTGAACAACTGTAAACTGTAAATTGATGGTGTAATGTTTTATACTCTTCTAATTCTGTTTGTATTGTGTTTTATTGTGAAGCTAATACAATTAATTCAGGTTTGGTTTTTTTTACACTTCTAATAGGAATTCTCACATAGTCAATACAGAGAATTACTGAAGAAATGTGGTTAATTGAAGTCACTACTCTGCACTACTCATTCAATTATAAATAATTGCTCATGGAGAAACATATGTAACAATTAAGTACAGAAAATAGTAGACAGCTAAAATTTTTGCGCTTTTGAACTCAATGCACAATGACATCCTGCCAGACCTCACATTGGCATTTGTAGGAGGCAGTTAGCTGGAACAATCAGGATCTTTACTCCAAACACAAGCAGTAGTGATCACTTCAGTGAACATACAGACAGAGGGGAGGCCCTATTTTATCAAAAGTCAGCAAAAAAGAGGCAGAAAAAGGATCATCAGACATTGCCACAGCAAGTCTAGTTACATGGCCTTGAGAAAAATGCCAGAAGGAAAACGTCAGTATTAGAGGTAAACATGGAAGTTTTGAGCAAATAAATCATCCCTTGTTCTTTACTTCCTGTTTTCTGGAAAACAGTTGAATGCACTCATTTGCACAAGCTTGTTTACAAAGAAACACCTGATTTTCTCATCTATTCCTTCCCATAAAAAACCTTTATGAAAACAGGAAGTCACAATTAATTTTCCTTGAGATCTAAGTGGTTCGATGGTAAGAAAATAAGGGATTGGGTGTTACCATGAACATATTATGATTTATTGGAATAGCTGCACTGTGAAGTCGTCTTTAAAAGTAGCAAAACCTACCTTTCAGGAGATGGCATTGGGGATGCTTGCACCATAACAGGGAAGATGTGGCCTTTGGAAGATTTAAGATATAAAAGCTGTAATTTGGTGTTATGGGATGGCTTGTTACAGGCGCAGGGTTTGTTAATACTATTTTGGGTCTCCTTTTTTGTCTGTTATTGTCTCACTGTTTACACTGTATCGAAAGAGGAAAATTAGGCAGGAAGAGTTCATTCCTAAAGGTCTAAGCACAGTCTTAAGACACATTTGTTACAACAGCAGAATTCATTTGCTTAAAAGCATACTTCTCTTTATTCTAGCCAATGCTTTGACTTCACAGAAATGTTACTAAAAAGGCCTTATGGCAATATCAGAGAAAAACTACAAGTGATCAAGTCTCTGCAAAATGAATCCCAATATGCTGCAGTCAGTTTCACTCCACAAAAACACACAAAAAGCAGAGCGCTTCCAACCTTTCCATGTTTTTTTCCCCCTGATCTGCCAGAACACTTGATGTTTCCATTCCCTTGCATTCATTTTACTTCACTTTGGTTAATATTTTGTAATTTTAGTATTAATCAACAGTGCTTAAAAGTTTCACTTCTGCAGGAGAAGTATACTAAGCCAGAAGGTACTTAAGCAAATGTGTAATGTAAAGCATATGAATAGTCTCATTGCTGCATTTTGTCTCCATTGTTGAATTTGTTGGGGTTGCTCGCATGCATGTGAGTATATGCACTGCTGAATCAGATGTTATGAAAAAAACCTTTCTTTGTCTCCTTGCCCTTTGGAAATGCAGTAACCCTATATGTTTTTGAAAGAATTAGATAAGGAGGCTCCCCGGCTTCAGCCATGCAATCTTTTAACTTATAGTTTCATGAAAGTTGTAAAAAAGGCTTTTAGTTCACCTATTCTTAGTCATGTACACTACTTTTATTAAGGGCTCCACATCATGGCTGTAGTTATGAATTAGACCATTTTTCATCCCAGAAGTAGGAAATTGCATGACAGAATACAGCACTGGCACAGTGGGACCTTGTGCGAGCAGGTCATTGATGAACACCTTCCTCCCCTCCGCCTGGCCATAGCACTTCACCCCTACAGTCTGCCACTCCCCCAGTTCTGGCCAGAGCCTCTCCTCAGAGGACACAGTTAATCAGGGTGCTGAGCTATAAATCTCACCTGCTTCATGATGTTGGGCACTTCTTCCAGCATAACTATTTCCATTTTCTCCCTTTGCTTCATTTTCTATTATCCTGCCATGCTCACACCAGAGCAATTCACCACATGCAGAAATGAGTCTTGTCCATGGCTTGTGTGCCCTCCTTAATTGCTCAGCACCATCAGCCTTGCAAATGGTTGTTTTCTTAAACATACCATTAGTATAGCAACACTTCTTATCTTTCTGGGTACTTCAGGAAAACAAAATAACAATTTTTTTTACCGAACATCTGTTTGTAGACATTTATAGTGAGCCATAGCCTCGGCCAGGCATAGCTAGCAGCCAAGAGATTTATTTTCCACCATAACTTTAGGAGATGTAGAGCTTCTTTGAGGGAGAAAAAAGTAGGCAAAGAGGTTAGTCCTGCCCACCCTGGTGTAAAAGCTGGACCAGGACTGAAGTCTCTCTGTGGGTCAGGTAGGGGACAGTTCAGGTTTCCTTCTGTGTCTTTTGGGAAGCAGCGTTAAAGAAGACCTTGCCTTTGAGGCAGTGGTGTGACAAGTAGGAAACATTGAGTTATTTCTTCCCTGTGTCACTGATTCACTGCCTGACTGTGTTCGATCCCTGTGAGCCCCTCCATTAGACCCGGGGTGCACTCCTGCCATGGGATGCAGCCAGCTGCAAGTTGCTTGGCCCTGCCCTGCTGCCCCAGGGAGCACCTGACCCCCTGACATACTCTTCTTCATTTAGGAAAGTCTTTCTCACGTCCATTTAGATTGCAAACTTTCTAGGTCAGGGGTTAAGCCTTGCTTTTTTTTTTTCATCTAGTGTGTTAGGGCTGATAGCAAAAAATTAACAAATTCACGCAGGAAATTGGTTGCTGGTGAGCACAACTGGCTGGTATGAGTGCAATGCCCTCTTAGATACATCATGCAATAACTGGTCACCCAGTTCAACAGCCATGGTCTGGATTCACTGAGCAAGAGTTTTGATGCAGCTGCATTTAAAGTCTGTGCATTTTATTACATTTGACAATTGCCTGTAGGTTACCACCCTCCATTATATGTTAATATAACCTTTGTTATTCACTGTCTTTCCCTTACTCTTGTGCAGCTGAATGAGAGAGAACCGTAAACTCCTTAAAGTTCAAACCCACTCTAGTAAGACAGTATTTTTGGCTTGGTAGGTCCAGTAGTATTCAAGAACAGCATTTAACATCCTGGGGACTAGATACCCAGCTGTGCCAGAAGCATACCCCAGTGTATTCCAGAGTTAAAATGAAAATGGCTTTACACTAATTAAATTTCCTTGGATGTAGGGATGTGGCTGCTGATGAACAGGGCCAGCAAGAGCTCTGAAGGCCCTTCTGGTGCTATCCTCCTCAATGGCAGTCAACAGGACAGGCCACGTGGCTCCTGCATTGGCTGGAGCATTCCATCCATGAACACGTAGTCAACATTATGTCTGCACCATGGCGTTTCACAAACAGCCACAGTCAGTACTTCAGAAGTCCCCTTCCATGGGAAAACTCAGTACCTCTGAAAGTAAGACAGACACAAGAAAGTGCCATTCTCACTCACCGCATGTGCATGCTCCTCCTGACAGAGTACTTCCTCACCAATGCTTTCCTTAAATCTTAGAACTACTTTTACTGGGGTCATGTCAGAAAGCCCCCACTGGAGGACTATTTCCTGATGGGGTATCTACCTAGAGGTTCTGCAATTTTCCACATCACAGATAGGCATAGCAACCTTTTCACAAAGTTAGCATACCCGCATTATTTAGTGGTTTCAAACAGGTTCTGATCCAGAAAGAAGGCTACAATAGACCTTGGAGAAAATGAGTTTTGCAACAATGGAGTGAGTCTCCCATGTGTGGGAGACACCGCTCCACCATAAGAAACAATATCACTGGACCACCATAAAATATCAGAACTATCTATTTTTAAATATAGTTGAGGCACAAAACATCTAGCATGTATCCAGAATCCCAGATGCGAAAATTATTTTTACACAACATTTCTTATATATGAGATAGTCTGGTGGACTTTTAGGCACCAGAGCTTAGTGATACGATGCTTATGTTCTTAAATTGCAAGATATCTTCTGAGTTTATCCTCCTCAGAGGCTTCTGACAAAGCAAAATTAATCCTAAAAGTAGGGGATAGGAAGTTACAGGATAGGAGTCTTACATCTCCTGCACTGCATCACCATAAGTACTCCTAGTTTGTCTCTGACTTCAGTAAAAAATCCAGTGATGAGAAGTCCACAGAGCACCTCAGTTACCTGTTCAGGTCCTGAACCAACTTAATCATTGCAAAATGTTTTCTAACTTTTTGAAATCTAATTCTGTTTAAGATTGCTTTGTTGTTTGTTTGGTTTTTTTTAATTCTGTATTCCCATCCTTAAGGAAATGGGGAACTTCTCAAAACCACCTTTTATTCAACTTTTATATATAGGAAGATACCTATCCTATCTCTTATTTTCCTCAATTTTTATTACATTGTCATATTTTCAGTTACTTTGCTTTACTATTCTTTTCTTGACTTAGCTCAGGTTTGTCTCCCATGCTAGTATTTAGGTTACAGGTCAGCTGAGGTGAGTAAAGGTGATTAACTACTGGTGCCCTGCAGACAACATTCCTGTAATACAGCTCAGAGATATCGCTTCGTCAATGGTATTACCTTACTGTATCGTTCCATTTGTAGTCCATCCTTTACCCCCAAATCCTTTTGTGCCTAATCAGTATTTTCTCCATTAATTAACCATGATTACCTTATTTAACAAAACAAGAGGTGAGAAAAGTCCAGTAAAGACAAATATGTCAGCCAGGACTAAACCAGTAATGGCAGGTATGCCTGGTGTCTCACAAGGCTTCTTGGTTTTTAACATGGAGCTTACATCTGATATGTCTCTTTTTGAAGTAAACCCTAAAATGATCCTGAATTACTTTTAAATGAGTCATATAAAATGTTCTGTGAAAGAAAGTGAATATACATGTGCCTGTGTATGCATTTTAGCAGAGACTAACAATAAGATGCTGGAAAAATGAAAGGCGTTCATTGCAGCTATGGCATATACAGATTGCCATTTTCCCCAGACTTGCAAAGCTCTTTTATTCAAACAGAATGGAAGGTTTTATCAGAGTGAAACTGAATTTAAATTGCAGTAGCCAGCTAAAAGTGGCTTACATGTAAATGAGAACCTAAGAAATGGAAAGATTTCCTACTGTCTCTCCCTAGGTCAGAGTTTATTCCTCCTCCTTTTTTATCTTGGTTTTCAAATTAATATTGCAGTGCATTTGGAAGCAGGATTTTTCAGCAGTCTCTTTCTCTTTCAATATAAATCACATTTCTCCTTTTGTACTTACACAACAGACAGGTAGGATTATCCCTGGGAAAACAAGGTAATGCATTCTTATTCAGAAGCCTTGCAAAGTGAGAAGGGCTTAGAGGATCACAGGTCCAAGATAATAGGAGAGGATGAAGATGCCTTAGATAGGGTTATTGCACTCTGGTGTGGATTATCCTGGTCAGAAATACCTATACAAAAGAAATTCTGTGCACTAACACATACCCTAGTACTCTGAAGGGGTATAGGCACCACATATACTCTGTAGATTGATATGTGCATGTTTAATATACATGACTGGCATCTCCTGGATTTGCTGTGAAAGGAAGCCAGAAGAAAGGAAACAGTGAAAGGTTTAGCACTGGCAAGGAGAGTGCACGTTCCTGATGACACCATAGCAGTGGCGTTGTGCTTGTTACCACTTTTTTTCACCTTTGTTACTTCATTCATATCTGTATGCAATTCAGTTCTCCTGCTGACATGGTACAAAACCAGAGGAGCTGAAATTATGGCTTTGTGGAAGGGAGCACAAGACTGTCTATGGGAAAGAACAAGGAAGGCAGGGGGATGGGTTGCAACTGGAATTCCATGAAGAAAACCATATTGGTCTAAAAAAGTAAAAAAATAATCTTGAGCTTCCTGCTTTGTTAATTCAGACTGACACCTGCATGTCTTGTAAAGTATGTGAGACTCCATGTCTTGTGAAGTACACATGAGAGTGCTTCTACTGGATCAGACCAAAGGTTCCTCTGGCCCCAGATCTTTGTTGTGACAAGCCCCTAACAAGGGGCTTGATACACAGAAGATTGGCAAGGTTAAAATACAAAACATACTAATTTGCCTCCGAAAAGCAAATATTTATTCTTATGTATATTGATATGTTAACTTCAAAAAGATGGTATCTTTGCTACCATAGCTTAGAATCCTACAGTTTCATTCAGATCCTGAATTTTGGCCCTCTAAATATGTATTATGGGATATTATATAAATAACCCATATGCGTTTTTCAAATAGATTGCTATTGATCATATAGCATTGTAACATTACTTGGTGCTGTGATTTATACTGCATATACGAAAGATAACCGGCACCAGATGTGTTAATGCATGCACAGACACATGCCATCCACTGTGTGTTTGCAATGGCAAAATGGAAAAGTGATACCATCTTTCTATAAAGAAAAAGCACCAATGAAGATATGTGCATATTAACTTTCCCTTAAAAATTAATTTTTACTTATGCAAGTTTGCTCAGCATGGGCAGAAAATAGGCAGTTATATAGGAAATAGTTCCAGCAGGAGGCTAACTGGCTGGCTTTGCCCTCTGTCCCTTGTTACAAATGGACACTCCAGGAAGTTTCCAGAGCTGAGATTATCCTTTGTCTAGGAGCAAAGGATAGTTGCTTTTTACTGCCCCTTTGGTTGCTGCACTTATTAAAAATAAAAACTGTGAGAGTGCAATCAGGAGTTAAGACAAAAATTTCCTCTTCCTCAAGGAGTGATATCACCATCTTCTCTTTAGGAATCATGTCTCCCATCATGGCATATTAATTATGATGCTCCACCTGTTTTACTGCCTTACCCGTATCAAAAGAGGCAAAATATCTTGTATAGAAGAGCTTTAACAACTCAATATTTAGGCTAATTTATTAGAATGTCTTTAGTCCTCCACCCTGGCCTCCACCTCTATCTGGTCTGTTAAATTTTTAGGTGCCTGTGGCAGATGGGGTCTTCTACCACTTCCTTCCTCATATTATCAAGACTATCCCAGAGATATATGGTCAGGACACTCTGATCAGTGCAACCACAGGAGCTGATGTCTCCCATGTCCTCCAGCCTTGCCATGGTAGACAAGAACCCTGAAGCAGGGTGACCATAGTGGCAGGGTAGAATTTACCCCAACATGCTGTTCAGCCATTTCATGGAGCTCAGCACCCCCCACACCATGCACAACTTGATCAAATTCATGCTGTCCACTGTAACTCCTCTGGGATCACCCAGCCTGCTAATGGCAGCAGTTCCCAGGTATCCCTCGTGCTGCTTTGAGGGTGCTGGGAATGGAGGATGCTCAACACGTACCAGGACATGGTGAAAAAAGCAACTGTTTTTATGTAAAATGCAATTGATACCGAGGCTTGTAGCTCAGAGGAAAGAGCCTAAAATAAATCATGGCCTGGGGAAATAATATATCAAGAAATTATTAGAATTTAAAAATTTCAAATGTATTTAAGGATTCCAGCTCAGTATCTCCACTCCTTTCTGACACTTCTACTGTATGTAGCCTATGAAATAGATAGTCAGAGAATTATGGTTTTTTCCTCCCCTGACTCTTTACAGTCTGCTGCTGCTGCAATGCATGAATTTACGTTATCTTCTTTTAATTAGGTTGGCAAGTTAGAAATTGATCAGAATATCAGATATTTAGAAAACTTGAGTTAGGAAAAGTTCTGACAAAAAAATTTCTGATCTCTTCCTACAAAATCTTACCTCAAAAAACTCCTATTTATAAGAGCATTCATTCATGGTTACCAGCTGTTCTTGAGGGTCAAAGGGACAGAGCCAAGTGGGATGTCATATTGCTTGGCTTCATACTATTCTTTTGATATAGCTTTGTTATAATGTTCTTTTGCAGAACCCAGCTGTTAGGCCAACATATACAACCCACATAGGTGTATGGGTCATTTTCTAGAGACAAGGGATGAGTGTTATCACAACTGTATGCAGTTTATCTTTTCTGCCACCCAGACATAAACCCTCACAACAAGATTTTGGTCTTTTGAGTCAGTCTGGGAAGCAAGCAGGGGGCTGTGCAAGTGTGCGTATGTGTTTGTTGTGTACATGTGTGTGTTTTTTTTAATCAACTGTCCTCTTCGGTTCATAAAGCTTGGAGATTGGATTTGCTTTCTTTTCTCCACAGGAGGGAGGTAGCACAGAGCCACTTTCCAGTCTGCCCTTTGTTTCCCTTTGTCATCCCGCAGGCCAGCTCCAGCAATTGTCTGTCTCACCCACTGGCATTGTCCTTCACAGCTCTTCAGTCAGCTCTCAGCCCAACACCTCCTTCTCTTCCCTCTCAATATGTGTTTGATTGCCCTACCCTCCCTCCACTGATTTTTTTTTTTCCCTTTCAGTCAAGCTTGTCTTGTTCTTCAACATATGCTTCATAACTTTCCCAGCTGTTGTTTTTCTTTCTCTTTTTCAGACATTTTCTCTCTCTTCTTTGATTCCCTTCTCAGCCCTATCCAGGACTGTCATTTGTGTATGTCATCCTTCTGTCATTCATATGGACTGCAACAGCCTTCACAAACTCGGCTTCCATAATAAATGGTACTAAGTGAATTAAGTTGCCACCTCCAAGCAAATTAAAACATTTCAAGACAGAGCTCCTTTTTGTCTTCTTTGTCCAACATTTAATTTGCACATCTGTTAGTCCCCGAAATGAGTATTCTGCTAATGCTATGCTTCCTTCCTCTACTACCCTGAATTCTGCTACCATTTCAGACTACTTCAGTAATGTAATAATGTAATATGAATTATTTTTTAATACAGTGTGCTTCTAGCGCTATTTATTGGTCAATGCAGTGTTTGAATCACAACCTCAATCTGCATGACTGTAAACATCTCCCAACACAGACGCACTATTTCTTAACCAGACCCAAAGACTTGCTGTGTAAATATCATTCTGGTGTAAGGGCTGGCTGTATTTCAGCTGCAATCTCTCATAATAAACAGCTATGAGGCTGAGTTATTGCCACAGTTTGCCTGTGACTATAAATCAGTCTCAACAGATGTTTATTCCTTCATATTCTATTAAGCATCTGAGATTATCCTTGAAATATATTGGAATAATCAGCATTTGAGAGATACTCATTTATACCAACAGGATCTGCTGATGATAATATCCTTGTAATTACACCACTATGAGCATTCTCAGCAAGGACATAATTTTTTCTACTGCGATCCTTTAAAATATTTATAGCTGTCGATTTACTGTTATGTCAGAGTATTTCCTTGCCCTTTAGCCTATCTCAGCACACTTTCCTACAGAATGGCAAGTATATGACATTTGAAGCTCCTTGGTTAATAAAAGAGCTTTTATGGCTAGCAGCTGACTTGGGAATGTGTGTTGTAAACTGACTGACTTACAGACTTCTTGGAGCTATGTGACAGCTTCTAAGACACAACAGTCCAGTCACAAAGATAGAAATTCATTACAGTTTTGATGCAAAAGACAATGGGCAACCTTCTGCCCTCCTACCCCAAGACCCTGTTTGCAGAGGATCATGATTGGAGATGGCCCTCATGCTGGCTTTCTACACAGAAATAAATTTTACTCTGGATGAACAACCTTGAAGGAAATATCTTTACTTGGAAGATTAATGAACACCTTCTGCTGAATTACTTGTTCACCCAAACGCCTCGTCTCCCTGGTGTATGAGCAGGATATATTGGAAGGCAGTAGCAGACTTAGGAACAGCTGCGGTAGTTAGGGAAGACTTTCCTCAATCCAACAGCCAAAAAGGCACTTTTATCTGACTTCTTTAAAAGCTTCAAACTCACTAGAGGTGCATCAGAGGAGTGAGGTCTTGGTGGGACCGATGAAATTAAAAAGTGTGAGAAAGAGCATTTGTAATCCAGCACAAGGCACATTTGTTTTTATGTGAAATCCTGGTACAAGTCTCATCAAAACTGTAGGCCTATATGTACGGATGTATTTGTTTTACAAACTACAATCTTTTATGATGCAAATTATTTTTTCAGAAAAGTTCCTGACAAGATCGGTTTGACATTCTTACCTGTCTTTATTATTCCATGGTTTCCATTTAAAAAAAAAAAAAAGGTGCTCTGTAAGCAGTGGTATTTGTGAGACCTTTGTGAGTTTTGGGTGAGTTCACACCTTGTAGTTGGATTATTCTGCACCTCTGAGGACTGAGCTCTGATCAAAGTGAATGACAGCCCTCCCCTGCGTGGATTCTCTAGTGTACAGTAATATAGCTCAACATTTTTCCTCTCCCTCAGTGTGGAACTAACCTGATCTCTGTCTGTTCTACCCTTTCTATCATTTTCACTTATTCAATACCTCTGAAGTTTTCTGTTCTGTATTATATGTGATTAACATTGACTAATAGATCCAAAATATACTATGCAGGACACAGAAAGAGATGACATCATCTCTAAGAAACCTGTCTGAAAAATAGAACAAAATCAAACCAATGCAGCACATGCTAAATGAATGAAAACCTGGGACCATGATAGATCTCAGCCAGTGATTTGGAGATAAGAGTTTTCATTCCTTGTGTTTTTTTCCTGGTCATCAAGGAAGTTTTGGTCAAAACAATAATCACCATCTTTTTCAACAATGCAGAAGCAAAAATAAAATTCTTGCCAGTGAACTTTGCAGCTGTCACAAAACCCATGCAATGATAATTGATGAGGAGGACAGGTTTAGCTCTGCAGAAGAGCGTGAATCACATGCTAGACTGTGCCCACATTATGGATGAGAATGTATGACACATTTACCAGTGGTGTTTGTATTTTAGGAAACAGTGACTTGGAAGCAGATTTGAGAAGAACATGAGCTCAAAATGTGATAGAGTAGCTAAGAAAACAGTGACAATCTTGTATCTAAAAGGAGTGAAAGTTTGTATTCAGTTCATCTGCACATTAGCTAAATGATAGGAAAGGTCCAGAAAATAATGATAAAGAATATTAGCAAGCTGGAAAAGCTTCCTAATTCTGAAAGTAAAGAAGTTCAATCTATTTAAGGTTTGGCAACATAAATCTATTGCAAGACATCAGGCTAGTGTAATACTTTGCAGAATATTATCTTTGCTGTGCTAGCTACCCACAAGCATGTTCTTTACCTTGTGGACAACACAAGGTTGTTTTGCCCTCAAGGAAAAGAGGGCTAGCTCTTTTACATTCACCATAGTTAAAAGGGAACACAAGAACCACTGCTGTAGACTAGCTAATGTACTATCTTCTTCTTGCCTGACAGTAACTTACCCTACAGTGCCACATCCTCAGTGAATTCAAAAGTAGGTTAAAAGCTGATGTGGTCAGGACACAAAAGTACAACCGTGGGAAGCTGTCATATTTTTGTGGTCCCTTTAAACTAGCACAATCCAGCAGCTGGAAGCTGAAGCTGGGAACATTGGGACTGGAAATTAAAATCTAGTTTTCTAGAGATGTTAGATCTACCAGTTACATTCCTGAAGCTAAAATTACAAATGCTTCTAAAAGATCACATAGAAGTTTTATCTTCCATACAGGGTATGCCTTCAGAACATCTTGAATCTGATTTGTCCACGCAGTCACATTACACAAATAATGATATTTCCTTTTAAAAATCAATATATTTGTAAGATCAAAAAGTTGTGAGGATGCTTCTCCCTCCTTGATATATGATCCATACAGCCACCATACTTCCAGGAGTATAAATGGTAAGAATGTCTGGACTGAAAATCAGTTTATGGATTATAGCCATGCTGACTTTAAATGAACCTTTATAAATTATGATTTCTTTATAAATGACCCCTTATCATTATGATTTAATGATAAAGGAAGAGAAGACACAGCCAGTTGCAAATGAGATTAAAGTTAGGAAAGGCATGCTGAAGGCTGAGCTCTTACTCTTGCGTATCAGCATCACAGCATCGTATGAATTAATTGCATTAACATTCAGCTGAACTGTAAACTTGTAAACATCTTGCCATCACTGAAGACATGTCTATAGAAAGGTTGCCCAAGGTATATGTTTGTAAGATATACACAATACCTGTTTGTTCAGGGTTTTTGTGAAATATATATGAATATCTATTTCTTCTGGTCAATAACCTGCTTCCCCTCTGCTTAACAGGACATTGAACTCATCATTTCCTGTTCCTTAACATCTTCTGCTCGTGTTGACTTAGACAGTAAAAAAGGAGGAGGTCATCCCTCTGTTTACTTACAACCTAAATCCTGTCCCAAATCCCTGCAGCACTTGCAGTGCTACAGAAGCCCACAGAAATGACACTTCTTGTCATTTGAATCCATAGAGAGTTGAGCTTCAGTGGCTGAAGAGAGCTAAAATTTTTAATTTCACTGAGGAGACTTAGGAAAGTATATCCTATCCTATTAGCTTCAGCCTTTCTTCCTGGAAGGTTAAAATTACATTTTCAGAAACAAGGTATCTTGCATGCTGGATCACTTTGGGTTTAGTGCACACACACACACACAGATGCATGTTAAAGGACTTGCAGAAAATTTGAGCCAAAACCTGACAGGAATCAATTGAGTTGCAGATGACACCAAATTGAGTGGGGAAGTAGACACTCCAGAAGGGAGAGCTGCACTGCAGGGGGATCTGGATAGGCTGGAAGAGTGGGCCGGCAAGAACCTTATGAAGTTCAACACGGACAGTGTATGGTCATGCACCTGGGAAAGCATAATCCAGGAGTGCAGTACAGCCTGGGATCCACCTGGCTGGAGAGCAGCTCTGTCGAAAGGGACCTGGGGGTCCTGGTGGACAGAAAGCTCAACATGAGCGAACAGTGTGCTGCTGCGGCCAGGAAGGCCAACAGGATGCTGGGTTGTATCAGAAAGCGCTTCACCAGCAGAGATAAAGAAGTCATCATCCCACTCTGCTCAGCACTTGTCAGTCCACACCTGGAGTACTGTGTACAGTTCTGGTCCCCTCGATACAAAAAGGATGTGGACAGGCTGGAGGGGGTCCAGAGAAGGGCCACCAAGATGATCAAAGGACTGAGAAGCCTGCCGTACGAGGATAGGCTGGGAGAGCTGGGTTTGTTCAGCCTTGAGAAAAGGAGGCTTAGAGGGGATCTCATCACCATGTACCAGTACTTAAGGGGTAGCTACAAAGAAGATGGAGACTTTCATTTTACAAGGAGTCCCATGGAGAGGACAAGGGGGATGGACACAAGTTGCTCTTGGGCAACAAGTGGCGCTTGAACACGAGAGGGAAATTTTTCACATTGAGGACGGTCACCATTGGAATAATCTCCCCAGGGAAGTGGTTGACTTGGCCACATTGGACACTTTCAAGAGTCGTCTAGACAGGGTGCTGGGCAATCTTGTCTAGGCTGTGCTAGAAAGGTTGGACTAGATGATCCCTGAGGTCCCTTCCAACCCGTGATTCTGTGATTCTGTCAAAATCTCAGTGCAGGAGCCTTAGACAGCAGCACTCGCTTCTTTCCCAGAGCGGGACCTGATGTACGAGGTTAATCACAAATATTCATTTTGTTGAGGGATCAGAAACCGAAAGCTAGCTCTGTATAATACCTAAATCCCTTAGTGCAACCAGCAGACCCACAGTGCTTCTGTCCTCTAAGCTGATATTTTCTATTAATTCAAGATGAAGGTTAATTCATCTGTCTTTCCAATTGCTAAAGGAAGGGTTTTGTGGTTGGAAGAAAGGCAAGCTCACAGTACAGAATGACAGGAGATAAACTTCTGGCCCCTTTGCAGTCAGTAGGACTTTTAATCTCTGTCTTCAGTTCTGGATTTCACCAAATACTTTTGTATATGCAAAGTTACATTTCTGTAACTTTTTCTGTACATTTATTTACCAGAACTGTACATACAAAAGAAAATTAGAAACACCTCTGAACTCTGTCTTCATGTAGAGATGAAAGGCTTTCCCAGAAAACAGCTAACAGGAAAAACTGCAGGCATATGTGTATTGCTCTCTAATAATTTCTATAACATAAATTCAAAGCTCCAACTTATTGATTCCTCAGGATGAGACAATTTCATGGACAACTTTAGACCATGTCAAGACAAAATCCTACCTGGAACTCATCAGAATTTATGATACTCAAAACCTGAATCTGAATTTTGTTCTTTGGTCTCATTTTTATCAAAAATCAGCAGAACACATGGCAATCTTACAGCTGATGACATTTCTCCATCTCACTGTGAAGGCAGGGAAAACAGAAGGGAATCAATTCTGATGAAGAGGACAATGTGTACATGATATTCCTGGACTAGCCCCTTTTCTCTATATCACTTCAAATAGGTAGTGAAAGCTGACTAATCACATCAACATTGAAGGACATCATTTTATAATAATGGCTGGGAGATATCTTTGTTCATACTATTCTGGAAAGAAATGACCTGAACAGAAAATACTCTTTGCATGAATCTCCCATTGATCAAACTAAGAAGCATACAGTAACCAGAGTGTGTAGAAATTACAATGCAGTTTGTGGAAATCTCATAACACAGGCTGTAATTTGTGAAATGGTTAAAACAAAAAATATTATTTGTTAAGAAGTCTGGAGACAGAATAAATATGGTCACTTTCTTCTGTACCAGAAGAGCTACAAGAACCTCCATATGTTTTGAGACATTTGCTTACTGTCAACCTGTTTGGCTAGTCTGTGATATTACTGAAGCCATTATAAGAAAGGCATTAGTGTATTTACAGCAGACAGACACTATCTGGCTAAAAACTGGAAATATTTATGGAAAAAAACGTGAGCTACTTATCTGACACACTGATATGCCCTTATTTCTCAAAGGTGTTATATCTGAAGAATGAGAGGTGATCAGATAAGATGAGGGTTTTAGTGAAATGGACTCATGGTTACAAAATATTTTACTCAAAATGGCCTTGCTGCTTCAAGTATGGTCACAAATATTCTGTTATGAGTTAAGTGTATGTAAAAAGATAAGGACACTATCTACATTTACCTACTCTGATCCCAGTTGGCTGCAAAAAGCAGAAGAATCTTCCTGCCACAGTGGTCACGATTTTCCAGTACTCCCGGGAACCCATCTGTCAGAGCCCGTTTGATTCCTGGATCATCAGCCTTGAAGTTTTTGAACATATCCAGATTTAATTGGCGGTACTGGAAGTACTGAGCCAGTAGTCTGAAGGCCTCAGTTTGGTGAAACTTTCTGGCTCGGAGAAATCTCAAGATGAAGGCATCATCTGTACGTAAAAACCCAATGTCAGGCCTCGTGATGATCATGTCCCTGACTTGCTGGATATCCTGATGTAAAATGTCTGGGTTTTCATTCAGTTCTAGGCGGGCTTTCTCTATAGTCTCTGGACTAAGTCCAGCTTGTAAATGGGTCATCTCTGCAAACACCTCTTTTCCAAATCCTTAACTTCAGATATTTAGTAGGAGAAGAGCTGATCCCATTCAACTGATGGTCTGCTGTGAGCATGAGCCATTCAGAAGTTTTCTGCTATCAAGCTGATATTTAACAAATGGTAGCGAAAGGCTTTTCTTATTCTTGCAGAAGGAATAAAAGGCAGTTCACATGTAGTATAATCCATCCAAAGGAAAGTGTTGTTTATTCCATCACTTACTAAAAGAAAAAGCAAATATATAAAAGAAAGATTAAATATGTATATAAAGCTTACAGGCATGCATTTCTGAACTGTATATAGCAATAAAATTGCTGTGTGTGCTTCGTATGTAAGAGGATAGCAGTCAAATCATTTCAGAATGGGTGCTTTGAGATAAGGCAGTCACTGACATCTTGAATGTATATATTCAAGCTTTCAGAAAGGCAATTTCATTAACCGACAATTAGTACTAAGATGTATCAACTTACTATTAGATTACACTTTGCAAAGTTGTCTTATAGAAGTGGGGGAGTTGCAGCATCCCATAACTTCAAGCCCAGGATGACAAAAGCAAAAAATAATAATCTTTTTTTTCCACCCCTAACAGAAGTTAAATTTCAGCTTCCTAAGTGCGCAGATTTACACTTACCATAATAAGTATAACAGCTGGTTGATTTGGTTTTATCACCCCTACTATCAGCTTGTAGCTTTCCTTGAATTAGTCCCTGAGCTGATTGTACAACTGATTAAAAAACCCTCAAAACTCCACCAACGTCAGGGGTATTTTCTATGTGGTAAAACCTCTCTGAAAATATTTCCCATTGAGACTTAATACATCTTCATGGGAAACTTCCCATGAATAAAATGCTTGATGAATCTAATCTGACAGGGTTGGTGTTTTAGTTGAAGAGATGCATTTTATTCCAAATTCACTTTTTTAAGTATCCTGTAGCTTTCCTGAATACCTAGTTCCAAATTTCATTTTCATTCCTGTACTTTATCTAGATTAGTTTTTACGAGTGTTAGAAGAAAACCTGCTTAAGCTGTTATGTATGAGCAAAATGGTACAGTGAATCTCTTACTTTTCAGTGACATAATTAGCAAGAGGTTGTCATTGAAGTCTGTGTAGTTACACTTGTGTGAAGTATAAGATCAAGGTTTGTTCCAATGTGAAATGTGTGTGAAGAAAGATCAAGATCCATCCAATTTTTCAGACGTCAGAAAAACAGACAAGCAAACAAAACCCCTACTGCTTAACTGATATATCTCTCCTTCTAATTTCTGAAACAGAAAAATTGGTTAAAAATTAAAAGGGAATCCCTCAGTGAAAGACATACTTTACTGTATTTGCAAAAAGCTGTTTGGGAAGTTATGAATTATTTATAGCAACGCAACTATTTCATTCAGCTGCCCCCCTGGCTTCAGCGTTCTCGTATCAAACAAAGGGGACAGCAGCAGCCAGAGTATTTCTTCATCCAGGGGCTGCTCAAAGTTACATTGCAGGACATAGAAGTCAAACAGCGCAAGGGATGCTCGAGCTCCCTGTCATGTGAGCTTGCATGTTATTGAGAAGCCCTACATTTTTAGAGGCCACAGCTGCAACCCTGGGATGAGATCCCTAAATTTGAATATAGATTGTTCCTGCATGTTTGCTTAAAGGATATTTGTGGTGGGAGATAAGTTCTTCATTCAACAGCGATGTGCATTAGACTCATCTGTAGGTGATACAAAGGAGAGTTTATTCAGCAGTCTACTTCTGTATTCACTGTGGAGCTAGAGTTAAGAAGAGCTACCTGGAGGGCAGAGTATCCAGGGATTCATCAGCCTGGGAAAACTTGGGAAAAGTCAGAGGCAGGAGGAAAGAAGGCTTGCTGCCTTTGACAAGTCATTATGGAGTGTAAACGGCTCCAGAAAAACATGGCCTGAAGTTTTGAGGGGGTAATCTGTGGGTCCAGGTTATTAAATTCTTAAAGAAACTAGATTTGTATTAAAGGTGGATGGCACACATAAAAACAAAGTAATAGTTATGTGCTTTCTTCTTGCCTTTATTAGACCAAACTAAGGTAACTCTGATGGTATCAACTGAATTCCACCGACCGAGGCCATGGGAAAATCAGGCCAATATTTTGTGCTTCAAATCTCAAATTAATGGTGACATTAGCATTTTCTTGCATAAATCATGTTTTTAGTTACAATTGCCTCCATGAGCTAGTTAGGGGACCTCAGTGTGTTTAAGTGTGACACAGTTACTGGGGGAGTGTAAAGTAAGGATTGGTTCTTTCCCTAGTTTTAACAGCAAGTCATACCCTAAGGAGGCTGGTTGTGCTTGAGGGTGCTTGGCAGAGGGGTGGAAACAAGGAGCTTATTTGGGGTCTGTGCCAGCTCTGGCTTAGGGTTTAGTATGGATTCGAACACCTTTGGAGCTCCCGTGATTTTGAATGGCACAATCATAGAATCACACAATGGTTTGGGTTGGAAGGCACCTTTAAACTTCATCTAGTCCAACACCCTTGCCATGGGTAGGGACATCTTTCACTGGATCAGATTGCTCAAAGCCCCTTCCAACCTGGTCTTGAACACTTCCAGGGATGGAGCATCTGCAGCTCCTCTGGGCAACCTGTTCTGGTGTCTCACCACCCTCATTGTAAAGAATTTCTTCTCTATATCCACTCTAAACCTACTCTCTTTCAGTTTAAAACCATTAGCCCTTGACCTATTACTTCAGGCCCTAGTAAAAAGTCTCTCTCCATCTTTCTTGTAGGTCCCTTTTAAGTACTGAAATGCTGCAATAGGATCTCCTCGGAGCCTTCTCTTCTCCAGGCTGAACAGCACCAACTCTCAGCCTTTCTTCATAGGCAATGTGTTCCAGTGCTCTGATCATTTTTGTGGCCCTCCTCTGGACCTGCTCCAACAGGTCCAAGGATTTGTGGCAGTTAACTGTGAACCCTCAGTGGGTTCATCAATTTTCTGAGAGTTTATGGGAGTAGAACTGCCCCTTCCTCTCTTCCTTTTCTGATTCCCTTCTCCACCAAGATGCTTCTTTGGAAAGAAGACAAATTCTTTAAAGGTCAACTGCAGTGTACTCGAGAAGAAAATGGAGCTAGACCAAGGAGAGGAAGTCTGGCCCTTCAGATTTCCTTATAGGATCCCTCAGCATTTAGTGTCAAAAATTATACTACTTATTATCATTAAAGTTTCCTACTGTTTTTACCTTATTTAAATGGATTAGCACCCTTCATTCCCAGGATGATCCCAAGTTGAGGAAGATAGAGCCCTTTCCTGTCACACATTGTTGCTAAAAAGCAATTTACAACTACTCAGTCTAACAAAAGATATATTTTTAAATGCATTTCAGAGTTTTCTCATAATGAGCTGAGCTATAGCCATGAGTTACATCTTACAGGAGAATGTTTATAGATTATCCCAGTTATCAGCCAGAGTAGATTTTGCATTAAAGCACTTTACTGGTGAAATGTTATATAATGCAAAATAATCCAAAATACATGTGAACAATGTTGACACTATCTGAATCATAACACAAATCATGGGGTTAGCAGTAATCCACTCTAGCACCATTGACTTCAAGGAGCCTGGTTTATATCAGTAGATGATTTGGTTCTCCCACTGCTTACCTTGACAATAAATTTAATGCTCCATATCTACCCACTTCAGTTGTCATTGTGCTTTCTCAAATGGTACTGGGGTTTTTTTTTCTGATTCCCAAAGGTATAAGAGAAGCACCTTCTCCATTTTCACCCCCTCCCACACATGGCAATTTCTCATTCTGTTCTGGTGTTGTGTACGGCTCTGATCCATCTGCCAATTTTTCAGATGTTTACATCTTTGTTCTGCTTGGTTTTTTCCTCCCAAATGAAGATGCTGGCCTTTTTTCCCTACCTTGAATATTGTTGCTACATGTTGGCACACTAGACTCCTTGTTATAGTCTCAACAACTGTTTTTCTGTGTTGTGACTCTTTGTTCCCAAAGGACTATTTGCTCTCCTAATGTCTTTTCACAGCCACTTACAATAAATCATCCTTCAAGAGGACAAAAACCCATCTTTAAACAAAGAAAAATAATTAACAGAGTTTGAAATGCAGCATATCAATCTAGGGGAAAAAAGGGAAATTTCCACCAAAATTGTGGTGCCACATACTATTTCAGCTTATTCATTTTCATTCCCAACAAGAGAACAACGAGGGACAGGGATTGGCTTTAGAGTGGGTTAAAATACTGAAAATGGGATACAGTCTTCAGACAAACAGCCTGCATTTTTGCCTGACCCTCAAAAATAAAATTTAGCTAATAATAAAGTGTAGAGTAATACTTAATAATCAACTGAAATGAAAATATCTTAAGGAAGTATATGTAACACTTTCCATCCAAAGATCTTAATATGTTTTACTGCTCTCTCATCAATGACAGCTTCTGGATCAGCATTCAACCCCTATTTGCTCTATGTCTCCTGGAAAACTGGCCAAAACCTACTCTCAGTGATGATGACACTTGTCTGGATCATTTTGTTCCTGCCCATTTAGCTGTCCCTGCAACACCATTTCCCCCTTGAGGGACTGTCCTTGTCTCCATTTGGCCCTTCCCCATCCAGTTCAGTTCCAGAAAGATTTTAGTTGCCTCAGTCTACCAAGCGTTTTACATTTACTCCAAAGCTGTATGCCATGTGAAATTTCATTACCACAGCTTTCAAACAGGGAATGCACTAGGGTTTGACCCTCATCTGGTATTAATAGGCATCACTGTCATGATTTTTCTCATTACATAATTCCTAATTCCTAGCATTCATACAGGTATTAGCTACTAACATCACGCCAGAAAAGAAGTCAGTGGGCAGGGAGGGAGGGAAAATGGTAATCTAGCATGATTTCATCTCAGAGTGTGGGTGTCATCTCATTAAATTGCTTTTTAAAAAATATTTTGATGAGAACTGTGGAAAACATCTTAGGGCTACATTCTGCTTACCAGGGATTGCTTCATAAGAGCAGGGGAGGATGAACCCATAACTGTACTTATTGGAATGGCTCCTATGGCACTTTTTGGCCTTGTGGTACCTTAGTAGGAATCTGCACTGGAAACTGAGTGCTCAGACATAGAAAGAAACATACCCCAGCTCCGTGAACTAATTTCCAAAGAATGATGAGAAAAACTGACTCTCTCTTGTCTTTGGTTGCTGGACCCTGGCATCCTCCACAGACAGTGAGAAGTACATCCCTAAGTGACTTCCCTGAGGTCACAGAGGACACATTTCACAGAGCTGGGAACAGACCATATGTCTCCTGAGCTGCAAGCTTAGGCGTTAACATCTGGGCAATCTTCCCCCCCCTGCATAATTCTCTGAATCATGAGAAAAATGTCAAGCCCTGTTGCACACAAGGAAATGGAAATGTAGATTACAATGTTCCCAGCATCCCCAGTGTAATGCCCCTAGGCTTCAATGGCACAATCAGGACCCAAAAAGTGTACCATTTCTCTATATTTTTTCCAAGAGCAACCCCCCCCATGCAAGATTCAGACAGGTCTGTCTCACATCCCAAGTCCCTAGCCTGACTGCTGCTCAGATTATCACAGAATCACATGATGGCTGAGATTGGAGGTCATCTGGTCCAATCCCCCTGCTCAAGCAGGGCCACCCAGAGCAGGTTGCCCAGGACCAAGTCCAGGTGGCTTTTGAATATCACCAAGGAATGAGACTCCACAACATTTCTGGGAAATGTGTGCCAGGGCGCTGTCACTCTCACAGTAAAAAGGTGTTTCCTGATGTTCAGAGTGAACCTCTTGTGTTTCAGTGTGTGCCCGTTGCCTCTGGTCCTGTCATTGGGCACCACTGTCCTCTTTGCATCTTCCCTTCAGGTATTTATACACACTGATGAGATCCCCCTCAGGCCGCTCTCCTCCAGGCTGAACAGTCCCAGGTCTCTCAGCCTTTACTCACAAGAGAGGTGCTCCAGTCCTTTAATCATCCTTGTGACCCTTCGTTGGACTCTCTCCAGTATGTCCATGTCTGTCTTCTACTGGGGAGCCCAGAACTGGATAGTGTAGTCCAGGTGAGGTGTCCCCAGTCCTGACTATTATAAACATCCCCTGCTTCCTTGTAGCCCTTCCCTAAGAGACTAGATTTCCCCAGTCAACCTAAATGAGTTAAATATTGCAAGCCTTTCCCCTGAAAGTCCTAGCGCTCTTGTAAACTTTCTCTAGGGAATAGTTGCATCTCTTCAATATGAAAGCAGGGAACATTTGTGACTGTAACAGCTGTGTGGGGAATTTGATGGTTTCTTACACTTTCCTGGGATGCAATCTCCTTGTTCAGGTATAAAAACTGACATGTCTTTCAGTTCAGTAAGAACAATACATTACTAATTCCTATTCCCCTCATATTAGTCTCCTTGTCAGTTAAGTCAGTTACAGGTTACCCTTGGGCCACATCTATCTGCCCAGTAGTGGTAATTTAGCCATGGCACAGCACAAAACACGGGAGTGACTCGACTGATCTTTGTATCTTTCTGCACAGTACATAGTGCAGGCACGTCTGCAACACCGACCTGCAGTTGTCCTGCTGTTGCTACAAGCTGATGGGTGCGAGGGGAGACTGACAAGGCTGTCTAATAGACGTAAAATTAAAAAATTGCCTCATTATCTTTTGACCTGAAATGCCCAAAACTTATTGCCTACCTGAATATTAAGGAATAGGACCACATGCTGAGGAGGAGAACTTCAACAACTTGTAAATGAAAAAGTTAAACAAAACACCTGTGAACTTAATGTGATTGCTTCAGTCTTTCTCCAAATCATAGTTTTAAATTTTTAAATATTCACAAACCACAGATAAACTTCAAATCCCTGTGGGAACGTGGAGCCTGACCTGTGGCATGTCAAAGAAGTGGCAGGCTCTGAAGGACTTCCATGTCAGTCACGAACTACAAGTGTCACCATGCAAAAAGCATCCTGGCTGCTATTGGACAGAGTTGCTTTCTCCGGTACTTTAGACCCTTCTTGCAGCCAAATTTATTAACAGCATTCAAAATATTAATTCTGACTCCCAAACCTGATAATTAAGCTATGTGCAGAAATCTGATAGCATGGCATCATAATATTTGTGCCTGAAAATCCCTAAATGCACTGTACAAGTTGTGTAACAATATGTGCACAAAGATATACGGAAGAAGGAACAAAACATATTATCAAGATATTTAGTCCTTCATCTTTAATAACATGAATTTTGTCTAATTGTACAGTTGTTTTGCTCCACACTTTAAAAATTAAGTTCCTTTAAAAAATACAAAGTGCAATAGTGATATATTATTGCCCTATTAGTGGCTGACTTAGTTCTGCTATAATTATACATTATGCCAAAAAAAGGCGTCCACCATCCTGTGGGGTGGCAGTAGGGGGAGGAAGGGAAGGAGGGAAAGGCAGGGACAGAGAGGAAGGAGGGAGGTAGGGAAGGAAGGAAAGAGGTAAGGAAAAAGGGGGAGGGATTTCTGCACCCGGGAATTCATGCGATTCTCCTGGATTTTTTTCTCTCACTCCTACTGAAGTCTGAGCACAAACATAAAGATCTGCACACAAATACTTCTCCCAAAATTGTAGAAAAGAGTTTTATTATAATTCAATGTTACCTTCTGGATTTGTATGCTCAGCGGAGGAACATATCAGACTTAAGGAACTTATTTCTATAAACCCTAATGAAGGGGAAAAAAATAAAAGCACAAAAAAACCCCAAACTGTTTGGAAGTTCTCAAACTAAATCCTCAGAGCAGCATTAGTATCAAGAGAGAAAGGACTTATGACTTGTCTGCCAAAAACCATGTGAAATTCTGCTCACTGAATTTCCCACTCCCAACTGGTGTTGCTTCTGGTTTGGTTTGGGTTTTTTTTACTGGTAGGACCTGATTGTCATATCTTGTTTGTGTATGTGCCAGACACCACAACAATGGGCTGTGAGAGAAAATCATACTTGCTTGCCGAACAATAGCACCGTAACTGAACACTGACATTAACAATTGCATTAGTTTACAGTCTTAGTTATATTAGGAAATATTCTTCATCCTTTTATGAGGCTGATCATTTGTATTTTAACTATGTGGTCCTCTTTTGGAAGATGAGTAGGCTGCTGCTACATGTTTCAATGAAACAACCTCTATGTTCAAAGCACATAGAGTTTAAGGAATTATGACCCAGTGCTATGGGGTTGATTCTGCAGTTCCTCCATTGTTGAACTCAGTTACACCATTTACGCTATTACTCAGCAGCACTCAGTGATACTCAGTATAAGTGTATCTGGTCTCTGCACCAGATTTTAAGTTATAAATGATGATGTAATAAAGTAATAAGGTTTTTGGAAAAGGTTGTAATATCTTTCATTGTTTTGCATATGCCTTACAAGAGTCTAATGTTTAGAAAATACTCAATAGTTTTCAGAGCTGGATGAGTCAACAGAATTCTTAAAATAATTGGGAGAATTTTATAATGATTATGCTGACAACACAGTCTTCCCCTGTAAACTTCAAGCTGCGATACAGACTGCAAACCAGGGAAAGCGCTATAAGGTTATCTGACTTATCATTTTATGAAAAAGTAAACCCTTACCTTTGCTATGCAGTTCATGGCATAATACTATTACATAATATGTCATTTAGATGTTGGCATTGCATTAACTTTTAGTAATGGAGAAAATCCATGTTATCGTCCGATTACTCAGAAAGCACATGAAAGCAGCCTTTCTGTAATTTAATTTTTCCTTCCAGTCAGTGTTTAGTGATGGACAACAAGTAGCCATCTGCTCCTTAACTTCATTATTCCTGAAGCTTGTTTAGATTGAGGAATCAGCTTTTTGAAAAGGGAAAGCTCCCTTTCTCCTATGACCTTCCCCACCCTCCCAGGATTAAACCTTTGTAAACAAAATTAAAGTCAGGCCAGTGGCACGCTTGGGGCTTCTCCAGACGTTATTTGCTTTGTGTTTACTTTTTGTATGAAGTCTTCTCTGAACACCCTCACTGCTTGCAGAGACCACAGCTTAGTTCTTGACTTCCTGCAGCAAAGGATCCACAGGGTAGGCGCAATTCACCTCACTTCTTCCCTGCCCCCATTATTCATCACTGTTTGCCATTGCGAAAGCAGAACCCTTGAGTGACCTGGCACACCCCCTCCTCCCTTTAATCTCTCATCCCCCTTTTGGGTTGAATATACCTGGTCAAAACAGGCATCAACTTGCTGAGGAGCAAACAGGTATCTGCTGACGTTTGACAACTCCTATCTGTCTGCACTTGGCTGGAGTCCTTATTTGGTCCCTTAACTCCCAGTTTTAAACCTTTCCCCTCCATCCCTCTCACCTCTCCCCTGCTATCAAATTGGATCTGGACTTTCCCTTCTAACTTGTGCTCTTTCCCCTGCTTGCTCAGCTCCTAGGCTGCTGAGCTGATTTTTCCAGCTCCCATGCCCTCTTTAAGGAGGGATTGAGGCTGGTGATGGAAAAGGAAGACAGAAGGGGAGGAAGGAGCAGGAAATTGGGGAATGGGGGAAAATATGGGTAAGGAGGAAAGGAGGCAAGAGAGCAGGGCAGGGAGAAGAACAGGCAGGGAAGGCAGAAAACAGAAAGGCAGGAGGCAGAGAAGCAGGGCAAGGAGGACTGGGGGGCAGAAGAGGCAAGGTAAATAGAAGGCAAGAAGCAGGGCAGGGAGGAGAGGCAGGGGAGACAGGGGAAGCAGAGGAGGAACAGGAGGTAAGGGAAGTAGGACAGGTAGGGCAGGGAGAAGAAGCAGGGTAGGCAGGGGAAGTTGGATAGGCAGGGAAGTCAGGGGTCAGGGCAAGGAAGAGAGGCAGGGCAGACAGGGCGCAGGGGAAAGAGTCAGGGAGGCAGAGAACGGTGAGGTAGGACAGGCAGGAGAGTCAGGCAGGGGAGGCAGGGGGCAGGATAAGGACACAGGGAGGGAGCAGGCCAGGTAAGAGGCAGAGGGGACAGGGAGCAGGGAGTCAGGGCAGGCAGGGGAGGCATGAAGTGGAGGCAGGGGACATGGCGACAGGGGAGGCAATGAGCAGGGGAAGGTGTCAGGCAGGGCAAGCAGAGCAGGCAGGAGGCAGGGAAGCAGAGGCAGGGAACAGGAGGCAGGGAGCAGGGCAGGCGGGGATGAGGGCAGGCAGGAGGCAGCAGGCAGGGATGAGGGCAGGCGGGGATGAGGGCAGGCAGGAGGCAGCAGGCAGGGATGAGGGCAGGTGGGGGTGAGGGCAGGCAGGGATGAGGGCAGGCAGGAGGCAGCAGGCAGGGATGAGGGCAGGCGGGGATGAGGGCAGGCAGGAGGCAGCAGGCAGGGATGAGGGCAGGTGGGGGTGAGGGCAGGCAGGAGGCAGCAGGCAGGGATGAGGGCAGGCGGGGATGAGGGCAGGCAGGAGGCAGCAGGCAGGGAGCAGGGCAGGTGGGGGTGAGGGCAGGCAGGGATGAGGGCAGGCAGGAGGCAGCAGGCAGGGATGAGGGCAGGCGGGGATGAGGGCAGGCAGGAGGCAGCAGGCAGGGAGCAGGGCAGGCGGGGATGAGGGCAGGCAGGAGACAGCAGGCAGGGATGAGGGCAGGCAGGGATGAGGGCAGGCAGGAGAGAGCAGGCAGGGATGAGGGCAGGCAGTGATGAGGGCAGGCAGGAGGCAGCAGGCAGGGATGAGGGCAGGCAGGGATGAGGGCAGGCAGGAGGCAGCAGGCAGGGATGAGGGCAGGTGGGGGTGAGGGCAGGCAGGAGGCAGCAGGCAGGGATGAGGGCAGGCGGGGGTGGGGGCAGGCAGGAGGCAGCAGGCAGGGATGAGGGCAGGCGGGGGTGAGGGCAGGCAGGAGGCAGCAGGCAGGGAGCAGGGCAGGCGGGGGTGGGGGCAGGCAGGAGGCAGCAGGCAGGGATGAGGGCAGGCGGGGAGCAGGGCAGGCGGGGGTGGGGGCAGGCAGGAGGCAGCAGGCAGGGATGAGGGCAGGCGGGGAGCAGGGCAGGCGGGGGTGGGGGCAGGCAGGAGGCAGCAGGCAGGGAGCAGGGCAGGCGGGGATGAGGGCAGGCAGGAGGCAGCAGGCGGGGAGCAGGGCAGGCGGGGATGAGGGCAGGCAGGAGGCAGCAGGCGGGGAGCAGGGCAGGCGGGGAGCAGGGCAGGCGGGGATGAGGGCAGGCAGGAGGCAGCAGGCAGGGAGCAGGGCAGGCGGGGAGCAGGGCAGGCGGGGGTGGGGGCAGGCAGGAGGCAGCAGGCAGGAGGCCGGGCAGGGAGCGGCCCCTGCCCGCAGCGCGGCGGGGCTGCGGCCGGAGCTGTCCGCCCGGCGGTGCTGAAACGCCGCAGCCCGGGCCCGGCGGCGTGGGGCGGGCGGGGGGGAGGACGCGGGGAGCGCGGGGAGCAGCCCTGCTGCAAACCGAGAAAAGACAAATCCAAATACCTGCACAGCGCCAGGCAGCCTGCCGTGGGGCGGCGGGGGGCTGAGTGGGATGATTTTTTTTCCCCCCCTGTAGGTGTCCTTGCTGTAGAGCGGGGTGGGTGAGAAAGGTCTCCCGGCTCCCTGGTTCAGGCTCAGATCTCTCTAGAAAACTGTGAATGAGCGAGCGCCAGCTCCACGGGGCTAGGATTTTTTTTTTTTTTTTTTTGGTAGGAGGCGTGTGCACCAAAGCCTGGGTCCTTCCACTCGGCGGCTGCCGTCCCCCTGGGTCCTAAGCCCTCCTGCCGCCCGCCCGGCTGGCTCCCGGCGCTCCCGGCGCTCCCCGGCTGCGGGCTCGGCGCACCGCCACCGCCGAGGGAGTGGTGACAAAGGAGCTGCGGGCTGCCGACAGCCGGGAAAGCAGCAGCACAGCCGGTCACTGCCAGCTTACGAGCGTGGGCTTTCACCCGGTGGCATGGCCTTCACAGCCTTTTCTCTCGCATCACCCCTTTCCCAGGGAAACTCGGGGGGAGCGCAACCTCCTGCGGCATTTACAGCAGCCACAGAAGGGATAATCTTCATGGGCCAGGTATTATAGACGGGCTGCCGTAATGAACGTGGCAGCCTGGGTTTATGAGAGAAGTTTGTCTGGGTCAGACTCCAGGTACCCCTAGCTCAGGTTGCTGTCACCACCCGAAGCCACAGCAAATGTCTAGTGAAGAATATAAAGACAGGAGAAGCTTCACCCCTGCACTCTCCCAGCCTCTCTCCCAAAGCATTTTAAGTTTAGGGATTTCCCAAGAAGTCTGGTGCCTGTGTTTTTAGGATGAATTTGTCCTCCTTCAGCTTTCCCAGTGTCTCCTATATCACCTATAAATCTCTAGAACATCCTTCCATAATGTCCTTTAACAAGGAGCTCCACAGACCATCTGACTACTTCACAAACTATGACCTCTCTGTCATTATGGGGATCTGTAAGCTTTAGCTAGGGTTGTAGTAAGGACAGGAGAGGGGAACTTCTCTCATTAAATTAGGTCCTGAAAATCACTTTCCATATGAGTCTTGTAAGACCTGTGCTAAGCTGTACTTGAAAGACTTTGAGTGACCTAAAGGCCTTGGCAACCAAATTCACACTCAACTGCTCTTAACAACACAGTAGGCCCAATCAAATGTACCAGCAAAGTGCGCTGCTTCTACTGCTACCCCTGTACATTGTGGAGTATAATTCCTGTGACATGGTGGATTAAAGTCAGCTGAGTCTCTTGGTCTTTTTGCTTTGGATATGTCCTCTGTGTCACTTACTGAGGGATCTTGTATACCAAAGAACTGGGTGGTAAATGATAAAGACAGGGCACAACTTCTGCATAAGAAATGGCTAAACAGAGTAGGATTCTTTAGCATGGAAAAAAAGAGGTGAGTAAGTGTAGATAAAATAGTGGTGTGCTTTTTTCATAATTTATAGTATTTCATAATAATGAGCATCATGAGGAAGATTAATTGGAGCAATATCTCATTATCCTTTCCAATTCAAGGAGTAGGAGAAATGAAACCCACTAGGGACTAGCTTTGAATCAAACCAATGGATGTACTTCACAAAATATTTAGTGATGCTGTAGAACTCATTTCCACAGGAATTCAGGCTCCAGAAGATTGTTGGGCATATCCACAGAAGAAAAATCCATTAAGGGCTTTTAAACACGAAGTCATGACCTCTGGCTCAGGGATTCCTTGTTCCACAAATTGCTGAAGGCTGGGGTAATATTTGGGAAAGAGTGATGATATCCTTGCCCTGCTCTTATTCTTTTCCTTAATCATCTGCTGCTGGTCATGGCTGGAGATAGGCACTGGGTTAAATGGACCTTTGGCCTGACCCAGTCCTGTCTGCTGTTATATTTTTGTTCTGGTGGGTTGACCCTGGCTGGATGCCAGGTGCCCAAAAAGCCACTCTATCACTCCCACTCCTAAGCTGGAGAGGGGAGAGAAAATATAACGAAAGGTTTGTGGGTCAAGATAAGGACAGGGAGAGATCACTCAGCAATTACTGTTATGGGCAAAACAGACTCGACTTGGGGAAAATATTAATTTAATTTATTACCAATCAAACCAAAGTATGACAATGAGAAATAAAACCAAATCTTAAAAATACCTTCCCCCTCCCCCCCCCCCCCGCCCCCTTCTTTTTGGGCTCAACTTCACTCCCAGTTTCTCTTCCTCCTCCCACTGAGTGGCACAGGGGGATGGGGAATGGTGGTCACGGTCAGTTCATCACATGTCTATGCTGCTCCTTCCTCCTCATGGGGAGGACTCCTCACACTTTTCCCCTGCTCCAGCGTGGGATCCCTCCCAGGGGAGATAGTCCTTCATGAACGTCTCCAGTCTGAGTCCTTCCCATGGGCTGTGGGTGGGTATCTGCTCCACCATGGGCTTCCATGGGCTGCAGGGGGACAACCTGCCTCATTGTGATCTTCACCATGGGCTGCAGGAGAATCTCCTTCTTCACTGACCTTGGTGTCTGCAGAGTTGTTTCACATATTCTCACTCCTCTCCCCAGCTGCAACTGTGCAGAAACTTTTTCTCTCTTCCTAAATGTGTGATCACAGAGATGCTACCATGACCACTGATGGTCTTGGCCTTGGCCAGCGGCGATTCCATCTTGGAGCCGGCTGGCACTGGCTCATTCAGACATAGGGGAAGTTTCTAGCAGCTTCTCAGAGAAGCCACCCCTGTAGCCCCACCCCCCACCCCTCCCCCGCCCCAGCACAACCTTGCCACACAAACCCAATACACTAGGTACAAAGTTGACTCTGAGAATGTGAGCACAACAGAAGCACTCTCAGCTTTGCTTTACCTTGAAAGGGGAAGAACCAGTGGTTTTGTTCTATTTGACAGAGTGTACATCCAGGCAGAGTCACTTGCTTTTTAGAGGAAACCCCACAATATTAATGAGCAAAGGCAAAAGGAATCTGTTGGGAAGATTCCTTGTGCTTTTAGAATGATTTCCATGCACAACCATTAATTGAACCCACAGCATGTTTAAGATTGGAGTATGAGGTATTTGCATCCTGTGACCCAATCGCATTGACTGGAAGAGATGAAGCAGCAGGTCAAAGGCAGAGAGCTCAAACCGCTTACAAAAGCATTTGTCCCAGCACTTGATGGGAGAGCAATTCTAGCCCCAGGGAAGTACAGTAGTCAATAAGTAGTCTCATTAGATCATTATTTTCTGCATAGAGGTCAGTTTGGAAATAAAACAATAAGCACTCTCTTTTCATAATCTTGTTGCAAGCTTCTTCTCTTGCACATATGATAAGGATTAATGTACTAGCTACTGTAACTATGCACTACTTCCCTGGGAATTGTTAATAATATTAAGTGGAATGAACACAACTCTATAAACCAACTGCCTTAGGCAGTCAAATGAGTTGCCAAATTTGACATGTGTTTAATATTTAGGGATTTAATATTTTTATTTGGTTTGTTAATTGAGGTTTTGGGTTTTTTCCCCTTAGTGTTGCTGTTAGGTGACCAGTGCCTGCTGATCCACTGGGTGATTGACATGTAGCACAATGCTATGGTATAAGCAAGTCTCTAAACATATTTCTGCAGGGCCTGATATTGATCCCACTGCAAATATTCTCAGGTTTCTTTCTCATCACCACTTCATCACTTCCTCATCACTTTCTTCCTTCAAAGTCTACTCTGCTCTCTGACAGCATGCCTCAGGTCTTTGCATTGTTCCAGCCATTACACTTCAACAGAAGTTATGATCTCAGAAACAGCTATGTTGAAGGTATAAAACCTTCAGTTTCATGAAGGTGTGTCTGGGACATTAGGAACTCCCTTGCTGACGTACATAGGCTGGAGCTGCATCCTCTTCTCATTTGCAATATTGAATACGCAGAACTAAGCAGAGAAAAAAATATGCCCGTAATCACAGTTGATCACTGAAGGCATTAGAACTGACTGAACGCAGAGAGGGAACAGATCAGTTTGGAAGGGGGAGGATATTTATGAAAGTAAAACAGAACTTTGATATTAAATTTATTCTAACCTGGCCTTCCCTGTCATCACACATATTGGTTCTCTGTTTTAATGAAGAGCAATGAAATAACAAACTTGAAAAGAGAATGCACATTTTTGGCACTAGTGGAAAGATTCCATGTACATGAACTAAAAAGGAAGCCATGGAAGGTCAGAGTGGCTCCATAGTCTCAGTATGATAAATAGTTTCTACTGGATCTACTCTGTTTGCAGCAAAACATTTTGTCTTCACTCAGTGACATTAAACACACAGCCTCTTGCTGTATTTTTGACTTCCAAAAACTGCCATGAATCTAGGAGCTAGTTTGCACAATTTTTGGAGCTCTGATATTACCTTCTCATCCATACAAAGCCCAAAACAATTGAAATAGTTTCATTCATCACAGTAAGGAATGAATTTTTTTTTAATTCTCAGAAAATTCCAAAGAACTGGAAAACTGCTCTCACTCTGCTTTCAAACTGAAACACAGACATTTCACAAAAATGTACTGATATTCAGCATCTTATAGGGTTATATTTGTGAACAGTGTGCATATATAAGGAGGGGAACAGATTTTTGATGTATATACCTTGTGTCATTCCCTTTTTCAATATGATTTCTCCAATATTTAAAATGTTCTTTACAGCTTGTGAATAGGAAATTTGAGAAATAATATAGGATGTCCCTGTTTCTTTAAATTTTCTTTTACAAAAAATTTGCTGCAAGTTTCTAAAATTAACAGGCAATTTTAATAATTAATTGGGAGCTCATTCTTTTTCCCTAATCTACAATTACCATCTGGTTTTATTTCCTTTGAAAGTAGCTGCATTGAAAGCCCCAGTAGATTAAAAAATAATAATGCTAAAACTGCTTAGACCCAATAAATCATTATTCTTAAGGGAAAAGTAACTCGTAGATCACAGTTCAGAGGGATTCATGCTATAAATCCTCCCAGGTTTCCTGAACCTTTAAAATATTTAAAAATTTATGCCCAAGAATGCAGAACATATGCAAATGGCTTGTTCATGTGAGTTATTCAATGTGAGGGGTCCAGTTTTTGCCATTTTTACTCTTGATGAAGACAATCCACTCTTTTGCCGAGCTCACATGCAATTGCCTCTTCTGCCTCTCGGAATAGTGTATAACTGGGACATGAGCAAAGTTTTGGCCCCAGTCATGTAGAGGGGTGAAGCTGAAATGTCCCTGACTCCATGGAAGTCTGGGAGCTGGCAGAGAGATCCCACACAGAGCCGGAGGCCAGCAGCAGGAGTCATATAAAGTTCAGCTCTCAGAACTGTGATCCAGAATTTTCCCCCTCAGCTCTTGCCTAACTCTGAACCAGTCTATATCCTATAGCTGGCTTATTTCGGGATTGTGAAATTCCTGGTGTAGATCCAGGCTGAGTAGCTTGGTACCAAGGATCAATCAGCATCCAAGGAGTTACAAGTGTCTCTGTCAGCCTAATCATTTGGGTGTTGGAAACGTTGGCTTTAGACCTAGATGTGTTGTATAAGTCGGGTGCAGATTTGGCCTCATGTCTTTAGTTGGTTTAACTTGGCAACACTGACTGTGTTGACTTAAGTGACCTGTTATTTAAATCACCTGGGGACCTGCTCTTACTGAGTTCAATTACTCACCAAGTCAGTGCTACTCTGTCTAAACTATAAGGACACTGTCTTGCTAAACTATTAAGTGTCCTTTTGCAGAGGGAAATAAATGATGAGATGTCATATTTTGCATAGATGGTACCTAAATGATATAACCTTTAAAGGACAGCATAGCAGAACTTAGCCTTACTGCCTAAGAAAGTGAAGATTGGAGCTAATATTCTTCCTGATCCAGGAGTAAGACAATCTAAGGTAGGCAGGCATGACAAAACAAGCTCAGAGGGAGGTAAGTGGTCCAGAAAGTAGAGGAGTCCAGCAAGAAGGTTTAGGATGGCCGTTATGAATTAATTCAAAATAATCCAGCTGCTTTCTGGTGCCTTACTACATTGGGATCAGTATGCACAGAAGTAACACTTCAGTCTGAATTCTAATGTACTGTTCTCAGATATGATATATTGAAACCTTGAAATATGTACTCTGTTTATTGTTAATTCTCCAGTGCATTAAATTAAGGGTTCCTTACCTTCCCAAATTCTATTGTGTATTTTCCAACTGCAACTTGTTCTTATGCATCTGTCCAAAACAGCTTTAACAGTTGAGCTCAAAGTGCAAGAATATAACTTCTGAAGTGATAAAAAAGGATTTGAAGGTTGGTAGTTTGACTGGAATAGTTAGAGATGAGGGGAATAATAGGATACTCATCTGATTGCTTAGCTTGTTACGTGATGATTTATTTCTGAAATATTTTTAAATGAGTGATGCACATAAATACGTGCAGCTTTGTATGGAATAACATAAATCAACAACAGAAATAATGACTGTGATCTGTTCTATGTGTAAACAAGCATATGTGCAATATAAATCCAATTACCTGAATGTCACTGAGGGTATACAATAATTTCACATTTGTGACTGAATAACTGCAGAGATTTTTGTTGGAAATAAAAACAGATGGACGACACAATCTTCTTCTGGATAGCTGAAGTCTGTCTGTTGCAAACTAAAGTATATGAATGTACATGCACGCATAAACAAAAATATAGGCAAGCACTATGGCTGCAATCCTCAGCAGATAGAAATCAAGATAACTCCACTGACTCTGCTGGAGGTGTGCTAATTTACACTAGCCAGCACAGGGGTAAGTGTGTGTATATAAAACAACTATTACACCTGTCAGCAGTCTGACGTTTTACATTACCACTTCATACAGGAACGTAAAGGATGCAACAATATGCTGAAGCCACTCCACAGTACGGTTTTATCCCTCCTGGGATGCAGCACTGGAATCAAGGTCTAAATAGCATCAACATCATCTTCCAAACACTGGGTATGCTTTAATGTCATCGGGGAGCCCCAGCACAATCCATCTAGAATATATATCAAGCAGAGGGGCATACAGCAATCATGTACTTTTTAACAGGCAGGAGGCTTTTTGCTTGTCATAGCTGGTGAGCCCCTAGGGAGGTGAGGCTGCTGCCATCCTGATTCCCAATATATGCTGATCCAGTCATTAAAATGTGCATTCATCTTCTTTCTCCCAAGACCTAGCTGTGCACAGCAGGTTTAACTAAATTGCCAATAAGAAAGCCTCTTAAATCATCTGCAGTCGTGACTGGCAGCCTCACAAGCAGATGCAGCAACCGATCCCAAGGCAAACGGAGTCTGTTCAGCAGCAGCTTTGCACTTCTGTGTGTACCAGCTAGGTTTTTTTGTAATCGTTAATGAGCAAGTACATTGAAGATGGAGGGAGGAGGGGCAGAGGAAGAGTGAGAAAAGCAGTTGGGAAGGGGAAGGTGAGACTATTGGAAAAGTCTCATTACCTTTTCTGTGGTGATACCCTCTCTGCAGCTGTAGGATAAAAGGAACAAGCCCTTCCCTTAAGCTCCCCTAGCTTCAGGGTACGGAAAACTGTTAATCAGCTTGTTCTCATGTAGCAGCGACCTGCAGGAGGGCTGGCTGGAAAAGTGCCAAGGACTGTCACTTCACACATCTTGAGAAATCTCCCGCGTTTGGCTGAGATTTTAATGGCTTTGGGACATGTCTCTGTGTGTATGTGTGCGTGCGTGCTGCGTGTGTGTACGTATAAGAGAGAGAAAAACCTATTCCCTTGTCACTCTTCCATGTCTCACATACACTACTGCAAATACCTACTTTTGACTATGTATACACAAGAAAGGTGGTTTCAATAACAGTTTGTAAAAGTGCTAGAAAGGACACCTGATTCTGACAGGAAGCCCTCTCTGTCAGGTGGTGTTGGAGTCTGTCACAGATGACAGATCATCTCTGGAGAGGCATGAAGTCCCAGAACCTCTTTAACCAGGTGTTCAAACTCAGTTACTGCCTAACAAGCTGGGCACAATTAGCCTTGCTTCACCTCAGTAAAGGGTCAATATTTAACTTTGGGCTGTGATTTTCTAGACAGGACGGAGTCTGGCCCTTCTTGATACAGGACTTACTATCAATACACTGAAAGGGTGCAGCAGTTTGCTCCACACTGATGCTAAAATTAGATTATTGGTCTATCACTCTTCCTATGATGTGGCGCACACTATGTCTGCATTGGACAGAAGTCTAGAAACTCATTAAACTGAATTGGCTTTCTCCATATATTGGGTATCTCATTGCAGAACAGAGTTGGCCAAGTCCTGCTGTTGAGCACTAGAGTGCTGCAGACCTGCAGCACCCTTCAGGAGGCGTTAAATACTCTGCATGGGTGAATAACCAGATGATGGAGTGGCTCAACATGGGCACTTGTGTGTGACAGAGTTGCAGTCTCTCTCCTCTTGCCTGTATTTTTTCCCTATGGAACGGCAGTATAATGTGAAGAGATGGCAAGTGTCTACTTTTTCCAGACGTTGCTGAAAACCATGTGCTTCTCAGCATCTCTGACAAGCTATAGACAAATGCAAAATCCTGGGAAAAACAGCAGGGCATGTAGGACTCAAAATATATTTTAAAAAAATCCCTTCTTGAGTTCCAAACTAATCTCCATAATCACACATGACTGTGAGAGCTGGAAAACATTTTAAAAAATTAAATTAAATGTAATCAGAAAGAAGTGCTATGGGGCTTTAGATAGAGGAATTTCACTAGCAAGGAGTTACAAATTGCCAGCCAGTAACTTGTCTTTAGCAGGATCAGAAGGAAGACAAGTACTTTAGATCTCCAAAGAAACAACTCCCCTCTAAGCAATGGAGGAGACAACTGGTGAAATCTGTGTGCCCAAAAGAGACCTCCTGAAGAATATTTGTTAGTATAATTGGTGTCTTAGTGATGAAAGCATTGATAATAGGCAGCAGTTAGTGGAAAAATTATTTTGCCTCTTTTGCACCATCTTAGTGTGAAAAGACCAGTCCATTCTGGGAGAAAATACTTCTACAGACACTAGAAATTAGCACTGCATTTCTGAATGCCCAGTTCAGTCTGCTGACTTCTCTTCCTACAGACAAGTGCTCACCAAGTACCCAGGCAGATCAGTGTAAAGGAAGAAGAAACTACAAAACAGCATCAGTAATTTAATTTTATTTTCTACAATGAAAGATCCGTGCCAATGAAAGATCTGTGACTTTTCTTTAAAAAAATTACTGACACCCAAAACTTGAATTGAATATATATTTTTTCCATAAAGAACTGATGAGATAACTTGTTAAAAATTAATACATTCCCTAACAAGTGGTAGATTTAAGCCAAGAAGTTGGTGCTTTGCTGTTACAGAAGAAATCAGAGATTGAGGGGTTTTTCAGGGTCCATTTTTGGAAAGACTGTGAATAGAGAGTGAGGTAGAATTTGGGCACGTTTATTTTCCTCCATAATTTCACAACTAAATCTCTATTTTCTGTTGGTTAAAAGCACTCTTTATTTTCACCCTAAGTTTATTTGATTTCCTCCATTTGGTTGGGGTTTGGTTTTATTTTTTTCTTCCTTTTCCTTAACATTTTCCTTCTGGGGACAGCTACAAAACCCAGTGTTTATTTGTAGAGAGTGATCAAGTTTCTAGCTAATTTTACTTTTTTAGGTCAAGAAAACTAACTCTGGGAGGACACGTCTCTGTAGCACAATGGACTCGCGCTGGCAGGGGCTGATGAATCCACCAGGTAGGGCACAGCACTGTGCAGGGAACCAGTCCAGGCCCATGGGCAGTATAGGGACATTTATGGGGCTATATTGCCTTTGCATTCACACAGAAGAAAATTCCTGTCTCCAGCTGTATTAAAATCCCAGTAGCTGTTTTGACATCTATTCCCATCTGAAACTGTCCTTTTCAAATAAGGGAAATGAGATTCCACATAATTTCTGATTAGTGTCTCACACAGTGACACAAGCACATCCCTGGCTTTACTGGCTATACCAGGAAAGGTATTTTCCAATTGTGGCACTTGTTTTTTTCATGACCACATTATACTGGTGGCTCACAATCCTCCTGTAATCAGCAAGTGCCCCAGGGTCTCCCTTCTTCTCTGTCATTTTCATCTGAAACTCCCAATTTGCAGAAGTTCATGTTATAAGCTCGTTAAGTGCATGACTTTGCACATTATGCAATTAAATTTCATCCCATTTCTAATACTCTACTCTCAAGGTCATTTAGTTTTTCCTGTACAATATTAGTCTGCCTCTCTATTGAGCTTTGTGTCATCACCAAACTTCATTAGTACATTCCAACTTCTTATCCCAGAGTCACTAATGAAGATGTTAAAAAATCAATCCCAAATGTTTAAGGGTTTCCACTAATGGCAGTTTTTTCCAGACCAATTATTGTTTCTCTTCTTTTGCCGATTCTGAACTCATCTTTCTTGCTACTTTCTTCATATAACCTCTATTAAAAATATTTTCCTATAAGATGTCAGTAGTTAGCTACAAAACAGATAGATGAGATTTAGCTTTGGGTTTGGTGGGTTATTTTTTCTATTTTATAAAGATTTAGTCATCTTTGGTATCAAAAAGTATAATAATCATGTGACCAATCTAACACCACTAAATGCCTGTTATATTTTATCCTGGTTTCTATTTAATTTCCTGCTTTTAAATATACACCACCTCAAAATATGTGTTAACTGCAGATTAAATTCTTGATTCTGGATCCTTTTCCTCCCCCCTTCGTATATATGGGTAGTGTGCTTGCTGTTTTCTGGTCAGATGGTACTCCTCCATATTTCATTAAATATTCAGAAAGTTTTTCATATTTCTGTGTGTCAATTATGTTGTTTCTCAAAAGAGCATATTGAGTATTTTTACACCCCAGATGTGGTCATTTCCATCTCCATGCATTCACTTCTATTAGCCATTTAGCCTTTCCTTCCATCCCATCGACGTCATCCTTCTTACTGAAAAATGAGGCAAAATATTAGTTTGGATCTGGAGCCATATCATAGCATCGCAGAATCATTTACATTGCCAAAGACCTTCAAGATCATCAAGGCCAACCATAAACCAAGCACTGCCAAGTCCACCACTAAAACATGTCCTGAAGTGCCACATCTACATGTCTTTTAAATACCTACAGGGATGGAGACTCAACCACTTCCCTGGGCAGCCTGTTCCAATGCTTGACATCCCTTCCCATGAAGACATTTTTCCTAATATACAATCTAAACCTCCCCTGACTCAACTTGAGGCTATTTCCTCTTGTCCTATCGCATGTTACTTGGGAGAAGAGACCAACACTCACCTCACTACAACCTCCTTTCAGGTAGTTGTAGGGAGCAATATGGTCTCCCCCAGCCTCCTCTTCTCCAGGCTAAACAACCCCAGCTCCCTCAAGCTATCCTCACAAGACTTGTTCTCTAGACCCTTCACCAACTTCATTGCCCTTCTCTGGACACGCTCCAGCACCTCGATGTCCTTCTTGTAATGAGGGACCCAAAACTGAACACAGTATTTGAGGTGTGGCCTCACCAGTGCCTAGTACAGGGGCACGATCACTTCCCTGCTCCTGCTGGCCACACTATTCCTGATACAAGCCAGGATGCTGTTGGCCTTCTTGGCCACCTGGATGCACTGCTGGCTCATGTTCTGCTGGCTGTCAACCAACACCCTCAGGTTCTTTTCTGCCAGGCAGCTCTCCAGACACTCCTCCCCAGGCCTGTAGCATTGCCTGGGGTTGTTGTGACCCAAGTGCAGCACCTGGCACTTGGCCTTGTTGAATCTCATACAATCAGCCTTGGCCCATCCATCCAGCCTGTCCAGGTCCTTCTGTAGGGCCTTCCTGCCCTCCAGCAGATCAACACTTCCACCCTGCTTGGTGTCATCTGCAGACTTACTGAGAGTGCACTCAATCCCCTCATCGAGATCATCAATGAAGATATTGACCAGGACCGGCCCCAACACTCAGCCCTGGGGAATCCCACTTCTGACCAGCTGCCAAATGGATTTGACTCCATTCACGACCACAATCCTTTGGACCTGGCCATGCAGTCAGTTTTTTACCCAGCGATGAGTATACCCATCCAAGCCATGAGCAGCCAGTTTCTCCAGGAGAACGCTGTGGGAAAAGGTGTCAAAGGTTTTAAAGTCCAGGTAGACAACATCCGCAGCCTTTCCCTCATCCACTAAGCAGGTCACCTTATCATAGATGGAAAACAGGTTAGTAAAGCAGAACTTGCCTTTCCTAAACCCATGCTGCCCACCTACTTGTCCTGTAGTGCCATGTGATGGCACTCAAAATTATCTGCTCCATAAGCTTCCCCGGCACTGAGGTCAGGCTGACGGGCCTGTAGTTCCCTGTATCCTCCTTCTGGCTCTTCAGGTAGATGGGTGTCACTTTTGCTAACCTCCAGCCAACTGGGACCTCCCTGGTTAGCCAGGACTGCTGATAAAGGACTGAAAGTGTCTTGGTGAGGACTTCTGCAGCTCCCTCAGTATCCTTGGGTGGATCCCATCTGGCCCCATAGACTTGTGTGTGTCTCAGTGTTGTAGCAGGTCACTAACCATTTTCCCTTGGATTATGGGGGCTTCTTTCTGCTCCCCATCCCTGCCTTCCAGCTCAGGGGGCTGGGAACCCAGAGAAGAGCTGGCCTTAGTAATAAAGACTGAGGCAAAGAAGGCACTAAGTACCTCAGCCTCTTGCTCATCCTTCATCACTATGTTCCCCCCCCACATCCAGTAAAGGATGGAGATTTTCCTTTGCCCTCCTTTTGCTCTAATGTATTTACAGAAACATTTTTTATTGTCCTTTACAGCAGTTGCTAGATTAATTTCTAGTTGGACTTTGGCCCTTCACATTTTCTTCCCGCATAACCTCATGGCATCCTTGTAGTCCTCCTGAGTTGCCTGCCCCTACTTCCAAAATCTATAAACTCTCCTTTTTTTCCCAAGTTCCAGCCAAAGCTCTCTGTTCAGCCAGGCTGGTCTTCTTCCCTGCCATCTCGTGTTTTGGTACATAGGGACAGCCTGCTCCTGCGCCTTTCAGATTTCCTTCTTGAAGAATGCCCAGCCTTCCTGGACTCCTTTGCCCTTCAGGGCTGCCTCCCAAGGGACTCTGCCAACCAGGCTCCTAAACAGGCCAAAGTCTGCCCTCTGGAAGTCCAGGGTGGCTGTTCTGCTGACCCCCCTCCTTACTTCTCCAAGAATCAAAAACTCTATCATTTTGTGATTGCTATGACCAGGTCAGCCTCCAACCATCACATCAGCCACAAGTCCATCTCTGGTTGCGAACCACAGGTCCAGTGGGGTGCCTTCCCTAGCTGGCTCACTTACCAGCTGTGTTAGGAAGTTATCTTCCACACACTGCAGGAGCCTCCTAGCTGTTTCGTCTCTGCTGTGTTGTGTCACATTCCAGTAGACATCTGGTAAGTTGAAGTCGTCCTCGAGAACAATATCCCCCATGAGAATAATATCATTATTATGTTTCATATTTAGCCCATCCTCACTACACAGCGGACTCATTTGCTTATTTATTTGCACGACAAGAGATTTTCACTACTTGTTTTAATTTTATTTGCAAAGTCAAACCTTAGGTTTTTTGTCAATTCATACACCTTTCGCTTTATTTTTTATAGAAAACATCAGTTACAGTCCTTTGCCAGCTCCAAATGGTGTACTGTGTTTCTTTCTATTGTTACTTCTAGTGCGCTTTCTCCATCACTTTTTAAAATCGTCAGTGAGATCAATGGTCTGTGGCACCTTTTCATGTGGCTAGAATTATGAAGGCATCTGAAAATCTGCCTGGTCTCAGAAACAGTTGTAGCTGCCTTGGCAGGACAGGGAGCAAGGAATTGCAGATTCCTGGGTTCTCCGTGTGTCATCCTGTGGCTTCCAGAGGGGGGCAGAGCGAGCAAGCATTTCTGGATAAGGATGGAATGACGTGAGTTTGGTCTCATTAAAATCGGTCAAAACCTTTTCGAACATGCACTGGCATGTCTGAGCTTTGCAAAATCTATCCCGGAACCGACATTTTCTCTCTGCTGTTTTTGGTATTAAGATACTTAGAGCAGGAATATCACCACAGGGCATGAGAACATGTTATGTACAACAACTACTACGTACCCTTTTGGAAACTGCTGGGGGAACCCATAGGTGTGACACATTTGAAGCAACAAAAGTAAATCCTTGGTTTATATTCAAGGCTCAGAGGGATGACTGAACATATGCCATGAACATATAAAGTTGCCACCGCTCAGCAAAGAAACCCTAGCATACAGGATATGAATATACGCGGTACTAATTTAGCTTCCTTCCTCTGACTTTAAAGCTCAATGGAAGAGGAACACTTCACAGATGAAGCACTCTGAGAATGCACGAATGACTGGTTATTCCAACATCATGTTACCTTGCCATAGCCTGATGAAGTGTGTGAGTCCTCAGTGTAGTTTCTGTTAATTCAGCGCTTGTTGTTACTACTCCTAATAGTAAAAAGATAATCTTGTAGTACTGACAGTCCAGTCTTGGGACTGAGGAGGTCTGTATCTTATTCCCATTTATCTCACATATCTGCTAAATGACAATGAACAAAATCATTGCTCTGATTGCATTAAATTTCCTGTTCCATAATCTGGGGATAGTAATACTAGCCTAGAGCACAGAGATGTTATAGGTTGTAATTCTTTAATATGGGTAATGTGATTTCTGAATCATCAAAAGAAGGTGTAAAAGAAAACCAGAATACTATTATGGCAAATAGGCTACAAATCTTTGAGGATTCAATTATATTTAGCTTTCTTGAAAGCTAGTGTTTTAAATATTAAAGAGCTATTTTTCTACAGCAAATGCTGTTGTGTCTTATAATAGTCATAAGTGACACCACAAAACAAGGGTTTGAGACAGAGCCAAGATCTTTTCTAATGCTTTAAACTAGAATGAGAATTTCTCAGCCTTGAAGCATGACAGCCACTCAGGAGTTTATTTTTCCGGCTTTGAAATCTGAGTTGTACTTAGCTATAGGTTCTGACAACTTTCTGCTTTTCTGCTGCCTTACATCTTCCCTGCTTACCTGGCAGTACAGAAGGTATCTCACACTAATGCTGTCAAGCTAAATCTCCACTGAGAGGACAGTGATGAATGCTAGTTTAAGTCTGTAGAGCTTGTGTTGGGTGGGCAATGAATAAAGGCCAGATATACTAAGCAGCAAGAATTAAAAACTGAAATGAAAGCCTCCATTGCACATAGTCTAGTTCTTTATGCAGTCAAGATGAGGTTGTTTCTTGACCAAACAGTGATCTTCCCTAAATCAGCTTTTCCCCCCAAGCCCACATATCTATAAGGAGTTTGTTTCCTTGAATTACTGGCCCTGGCAGGCAGTGCCATGACTCTAGTAGGAAGAATATGGTCCAGAGGAAATAATAATAATTCTGCAAGAAAACAATCATCCTCTGACTTATATATCCCTATGCCCCACTGACTAATCTCCAGCTATGCATGCAGGCTCAGTCTATCATTCCTTAGGTGAACAAATTTCACCCTCAACAAGATGAGCACACCCAACACTGTAATTGCTCAGTGAGTGATTTTTAAACATTTTTAATGCTGCCAAATCAAACCAAATTTCCTCCAGAACAAGGCTGCTCATTGATGCCTCTTGAAAGATATTTTCATGACATTTAGAAGTAGGTTGTGGGTCAATACAGTTGTACTCTGTGGGAATATTTTAATTCATCACATGGTGTAATTATCCATGACCACAAATACACAGAGCCAGCAATCACTGGCCAACTGAACATGTATTAATTGGAAGTCTGAAAGCTCTAAAGCAACCAACAGCACCAGCTCCTTAGTTAATCACTGCTTTTGGATTGCATTCTTGTTGTGGATGCAGCTAGGATGCAGGGTTTTATTCCCTAATTCCAGTTTTGAGGCATTGCACATATTCCACATGCTACAAGACACAGCCTTTCCTCTAGACCTCATCAACCTCTTTCAGTAAAGGACAGTGCAACAGCTGTGTGTCACTGTGCTTCAGCTCCCTCCTGTTGTGTTTATTCACTCTGCTTGGAGACCCACAGGATTGCACCGCCATGAATGCCAGTTGCTGGATGCTGTGATGCTCCCAGGACAGGAAACCCTAAAAAAATATGTAAAAAAGGAAAGGGGAGGCTGTTTCTTAAAAGCAGCCTGATACCCATTTCTTGATTGTGTTATATATGTTAAGCGTGAATAAAAAGCCAAGTATATATTAAATAATAATACATGTTTTAAATAATAATATAGGATGCTGTGCAAAGCCAGAGCAGCTTTCCTCTCCAGCTTTAGGCTCTGGGCTGTTGACCTCTGGGTAGGAATCCCCTGGTGTCAGGGTCCTGAGCACACTCCCCCCTAATTTTAGGAGCCTATTTGACCGAGTTAAGGACTCTAACTGACTGAGTCCAAAGTCAGCTCCCTCGCTAATAAGAACTATTATGAAGAAAACTAGAAGCAATATCTTGCCCTCCAAGCCATCCCCTGGGATGTGTGTGTCCAGTCCAAATACCTCCTCAGTCCTGACCCTGATCCTTACTGATTGACCTGACTTCCTGGCTTGACCCTGGACCAGCCTGATCACAATGGACTTGCAGGGCTGTCACTGGACTAAGGCTGACCCTGATCACTGTCCCTGGCCCTGATCCTGACCCTGGCTGTCTAAACTTCCTGACTTCTTGTTAGGGAGGTCACAGACCCTGCCTGCCTTGCTGTCCCCCTCTACTCCTGGCTCCCTTTCCCTTGCAGAGCGGCTTGCCCTTGCTGCTCCCTAACATCTGGAAAGCGTAAACTTACGTTCCTTTTTACAGTGAATAGGTGGCTAAAAGACATTTTATGGGTCTAATCATATCCCAAAGTAACCCAGATGTCACTGTCTAAGGCTCTGTGCTTATGAGAACATGAGAACAGCAGTGCAGCAGGGTGTCACAGACTCACAAAAGCATTGTTTGGGAAGGATTTCTGGAGCTGCCTAGGCCAGCCTTCTGTTCAAAGTGACGACATTGCTAAGATCAGGTTGAGTCAGCTGTGGCTTTGTCTAGCTGAGTTTTGAAAACTTCCAAGAATGAAGAGTCTTTGTACAACCTGCTTCAGTGGTGCACTACCCTCCTAGTGACTTTCTTCTCTTAAGCTCAAGTTCCCAAGCTGCAATTTGTGGTCATTTTATGGTTACAGTTGGCAAAACACTCAAATTTTGCAGGTTCCCCTGGACTGAACATTGCTATTTATCATGTCAGCCACTGTACCTAATCTAATGTCATCCACAGGTTGGCTGAGAGTACACTTTATATCATCATCCAAGTCTTTGATGCAAATGAGCATATGGGCCTCAGCCTCAGCCTCTAGGTTACTCTGGTTATTTTTTGGTCTTCACCTTGACACTGAGCTTTTGACCACTACTCTTTGAGCCTCATGATCCTTAACCCACCTAACAGTCCATCCAGCAATCCCTTCCCTACAGCCCATATTGCTTCATCTTCCAAAATCTGCTGCGGGGGATGGTGCCAAAATTCTTAATAAATAGTTCTCTGCTCATCTACCAAGGAAGAGGATGCCAAATGATAAGCTACAGAGAGTGATTTTATTCTTCTGGTCAACTATCCCACAGTTGCTCACTTACTTGGCTATCTATGGTTGCTCCCTTCTCCACAGTGCCCTGGTTCAATGACTGTCCTATAGGCATTTGTGTCCACAAATCTGTGTCTAGTTACCCTCAGCCTTTCTAAACCACAGACACTACTTGTCTGCTTTGAGTTGGTTTTCATCACAACTCACTTTTAGTCTTTCTAATTTTGAGCTACGAAGCCTGATTTGAACCTTAAACCTCTTACCACACTTCTGCTCCCCCTGGGTAAACAGAAATTCTTCCAGTCCCTCATTTCTAGGATTGCTTACATCCTTCTGCTACAAAAGTCTGAGTTCTCCTTTGGGCCATGTCAAGCCTCTCTCTTGTCCTGGACACCTCACTGTTTTTTGGTGGTTTTTTTTTAACGTTAAAAAAGATTTATTATTTCTTTTTAAATAAGCTTGGAAAATGAGATACCTGCATCACATTTGTACCTTTCCAGCAGACTGCTGAGAGTGTGGGCTGTATATAGCAGGCTACAATACTACAACACATTAAACGGTCCATCACACTAGGTACCTGCTGGAGGCCTGAGCTGGGTAGAGGGACAGGCACAGCCCTGGCCAGAACACCTACTGGAACTGCTTTTGGTTGATCTAAGCATCAAACCACTCATGGGTTTTGCTTGAGATACCCAGTTGTTCCCCTCCAGAACAGATCCCAGGACAAATTTAGACTACATGCTGTGCTGCTGGTCAGGGAAACCAGGCCCTGGAGTGATACAATGAGTAATCCAAGCTGACAGGCCAGTGACCTGTTGACCCTTAGATAAAGAGCTCATTGTTGATGCTGTTAACTCAGGGAAAAGAGTGATCGAAATCTTCTTAAGTATTTCCAGTAGATGGAGGTCTGACAGGGAGCAAGACATCTTGATTGACATCTCTTGATGAGTGAAGAGAAAAGACTGCATTGGCCAAGTGTCACTTGTATTTCTGTCATAGGACACTTAAGGCATACTTTGCCAATTTGTCATTGCTGCATTTTGCTCAAATGCTCCGTTAAGTAAAAGAAATAACATAATGCTGCTTATTCTTTTGGGGTCAAATGGAGTCAGAGAACTGCAGACTTTATTTTTGGTGAGGGCTTACTGCAGACTGGTATGGCTGAGTTTTGGAGCATGGGAAAGAAATAAGAGGAAAAAAAAGTGGAAATGTTCCCATACAGTATTTCTCATTTAAAAACCCTGGGTAGAACCTTCCATGCCACTTGCTTTCTGAAAACTTTGTGACACATTTTAATAATGCAGCAATGGCTTTTGCTGAAGTTGTAGGACCTCATCAACATAACTGTAGAAGTCAGCAACCAAGCTTACAACTGCTCTTTCAGAAGCAGACAGCATTGCTTTGGAGAATACCAGGCAAATCGTTCTGAGGGGCTGGTTGCAATCCTTCTTAAACTCTGGGTTCTGGCAGCACTGAATACCAAACCAACACTGAATACCAAACAGCAAGTGATGCAGCTGTGGAAGGGGAACAGAAAAAGTGCAGTGTCATATTGGGCACTTCAGACTATGACAGACTGTTGCTAGGAGTGAGAAACTGCTAAAAGTCTTTTATAATAGATATTTACAACTAATATTATCACTGGATTTCCCAAATGTAGGCTGTGTTCTTTTCAGTCAAGCACATTCAGTTTCCAACTAACTTCTTGCGTTCAATGAATCATAAATACTGATTCAGAGAGATGTGAAATGCTTGATAGATGTTTCTCTTCTGCATTTGGAATAAAGTAGGAGCATGTTTCCATCCCATATGATATGCTTCACAAAGGACATGTCTGTGATAAAGAAGGATGAGAAATCTGCTAAAGAAGCCTAGATAATGTAAATTAAAGAGGAAGTGGGCAAGGATCTTCCTTAACACAGTAATGGTTAAGCAACTCAAAGAATGCAGCACTACAAAAAATGGAAGGACTATTAATCCAATCCTCATACTTAAAAAGGGTTCCAAGATTTCAGTATCTATAACCTGGTTAGCATAAAATTACCACCTTGCAAAGCAACGGAATTCATTTCAAGCAATACACACCAATATATAATAAAAACTTTGAAAGAAAACTACATCTTTTAAAAGACCACAGGAAAAAAAAAGGACTAGAAAATTCTTCTTTTTTTTTTTTTTTTTGGGGGGGGGGGTGGGTGTGCAGCAGGAAAGTAGCTCAGGGCACTGATTTAATGCCATGCTACATCTGGACTAAAACTTTAGACCCTGAGAGTGAGGCTTCCTCTTTTGATGTGATGCTTTGTTACCTCTCCATGTCTCTAGGAGACATCTCTCTGAATGGATCTGCACTTTCTGTCTGGCCTTGAGGAAAGTAGAGTGAAGAATAAAAACACCTTTAACAATAACATATGCCTTCCTATTCTACACAGGAAAGGAGATGGAAAATTAAGGAAGAGCTTCATGGGTTATTACAGAAGGCTGCTATTCAGCTCAGCTCAGCTCAGCTCAGCTCAGCTCAGCTCAGCAGTGCCTCTTTGCATTGACAACACTCTGCTTGCACTTACGTGTATTTGAATCTCCTACCTGTATTTATCAAACAAGCCTTTTGTTTTTGTGTCAATAGAGCTGGAATCTTGCCTCAGGATTATTTTACTTTATTGCTATAGCACCTGCTACAGCAGCTAAACATAACCCATACTTCGGGCTGATTCAGCTGCCATTGTTGGACTGCTTTTCCTACCAGCCTGACTGATGAACTCCAGAACAATTTTTGGTAGAACTGAGGTATCTTCACAGCAAATGGCAGGCAGTGGTTTGAGGTTGACAACCCACTTAGAAATGGCAGAAATATGAGATCCTTATAAATGACAAACTCAAGCAAACAATGCAGCTTATTTAGGAAAAAGACTTCCAAAGTGGAGACCGGAAGTCAGCTGTAGATTTTACTGGCCCTTAAGAGCTGGTGATGTTTTTGAAAGATAGGTGGTCACTCTAGAGGCACTGCCTTTTTTTGGAAGTCTGAATGGAGGTAAAGTGAGACTTCAGACGGGGACTGCTCACCAATGCACCCCCACAACTCACTTCAAAAACAATGGCCAAATCCTGCAGTTCTCAAAAATCTAGGGAATCATTTAAGACATATCCTTTAAGGCATCATATGATCCTGTGTAGAGAGGGACAAGCAGGGATGTGTTGATATGGCCTCTGGATCTATTCCTAGAAGAACATAACTCCATACACTTTTTTCTTAAGAGCATGGAAAAATATGTGAGGAGAAATTGGCAGTGTATTCACAAAGGGAACAGCGGGTTCTGAAATTAAACTAGGTGATAAGCTTTCAGCTCAGACAATCAAAAATCTCCTGTGAGGTACCATTAAAAACTGCTACAGCACCAGTTAGTGCAGTGTCATCCGATCAAATGAACTGTAGGACATGAACATAGCAAAAAAAATGGATCAGATAACCAGCCTGCTTGGGACTGCTTCCCTCTGCTACAAAAATATGCGCTTTATCCCACTACTTTCCTGACATTGTCATGGCACAACACATAAATGGATTGCACAAAGAAGAAACACTTTGTTCCTTTCCTGTCTGCCACAAAAGGCTTTGCTTTGTTAAAGACAGAAAACACTGCACGTTAATGTGCCATTCCCCACCTGATGCCTGTCCAACATCCTTATGCGCAGCAGCTAAAGAGCAGCTGCATCTGCCTGTGTCTGCAGTGTATCTTTGTTAAAAGGATTTCAGATGACTGTGTTGGCAAATACTGGGTCCACCAAACCTAGCTGTCAGCATGAGGTAATAACAGATGTTTAATTCAGAATATTCAAGCATATACACCTTAGCAGAAGCCATGAAGGTAAGGCGTGCACATTAGCCACACAAAGAAACAGCTTGAATAATTAGATGAAACACCATTATGAAATTCTGGATGCCTCTACCTCTGTCTTAAATACATGAAAATCAAACTTAATGAGTTCTGGCAGCTTTCACAAGTCAAGTCTGACAGGAAGCAGACTAGAAATTTCTATCTTATATTAAATATATAACCACGATAAAGCCCTACTAACTGCTTCAGGCCTACTTTTCTCAGTTTTCTTCTATGTTAACATTGTCAGTAAATTCTAGCATGAGCAGCTTGCAGCCACTTTGGGTTAGCACACAAAGTGACTCTAAGAAATAGTCACAACTATATCATAGTTATAATTATTTCGTAATAGTCAAATAACCAGCTACTATGGCATGTATTACACAGAGGTGCTGCTTGTTCAACAGGGTGTGAGCTTGCACAACCCCCAGAAGAGCACCGAGGAGGGATGTGCATAGCAGTGCATGCAAAACCATGCATCAGCTGAGACTCTGAAAACTACATACACATTTAAGCTGAGATAAATTACAATCCTCTGAATGCTGCTTGTCGGTCCTCAGTCACCATAAGTGACAAACAAAGAGAAAGTACTATCATTCTTTCAACGGCTACAATAAGAGATGTTCTGGTGTGTTGTGCTAAAATATCATTGTGCTGGGATGCTTTCAACACATTTTGTTATTGCTGGTGGCCTCACAGCCAGGGACAGGTGGGAAAAGAAATGTCTTATAACAGGTTGCTCCAAAGAACTGCATAATTGCTTGTAGTAGCAGTGAACACCCTCTGCTCCCTGGGTTTCAGAGTGGATGCTATGAACACTGAGTTTCACAGGCCAAAGCACAAACTTTTATGTCACAGTACCTTGTACCAAAGGTACAAGAAGAACTAGATATAGAAGTGGGGTTTCAAAGACAACTTTTCTTTGCATTCATGAATCTGCTTATGTCGAGAGAGAACAGTTTTCTTATATATGATAAGACTGCTTACTAGATCTTGACTTCCTGTGAGCAATAAATCAATTTGATTTCATTTTGCAAGCTCTTTAAGATAATATAAATAATTTCAAAACAAAACAAAACAAACACAAACACACAGGAAAAGAGGAACCTGAATACTTCAGGTTGGTTCCTTTCTATATTGTTCCAGTTTTACACTTGTGGTTGATTGATTTGATCACAAATCTAGAGTGAGTGGTAACTCAAAGATAGGGACATCTGTTCCATTTTCTCATACCGATTATTTGCAGAGTCTATATTTTAAAAGAGGAAGAGAGGCATACTGCTTTATGTTACCACACCAACATTTATCTCTCATTATAGAAATTATTCAGTCATTAATTATTATGGAAAGATCACTTTCATAGTGAGGTTATTAGAAACAGTAATTGGAGCATGTTTCATGTCATAAATTTAGTACATTGTAAATGAGTAGTTATATATTAACATTTAAAAGAATCATTACTACTTAGCAATAACAAAGGAGGTGCAGGACAGGTTCAATGAATTGAAGCAGAAGTGGAAAGATTTGGTACTTGAGGCAAAAGCCACTTATCCCAGTCAGCCACTTATCCCCAGGAAGCACCCAGTGTCAAGATTGTTAATATAATTATCATATTTTAAAGGACATGAGGATGGTTTGCACTTTTGGGTAAATGAATCTTGCTTCTTGAACATGTTGAAGAATAGGTGCATGCTGTCACATAAAGACACTGACGATTTCCCTTGGTTTTACATTTATGTACTTTTGGATAGAGCTGGCTGAATAGTAGCTGATGTTTAAGGCATCTACATGCCAAGTTCAAAGATTTCACCATTTTGGAAAGGCAAAATATATGTTTGTTTAAAGGTTGCAAAGCATTTGAGTGAGAATCAATAACCGTTTTTGATCCAGAGACCATTTGTGATGCTCTGTAGATTAGTTCTGTGAGTTCATTGCTAAACCTCTGGAGAATCGAATCAATAAATACAGAAAGAGAAATTTAACAAATATCAGTCATTATTTAAAGTAGCAAGGACAGTTACAGAGGATTATGCAATCCCTAGAAAAGGAAATAGAGTAAATAACCAGATAAGATGAAAGCAGAGAAATTCAGTTTCAGTGACTACTATGTCAAAGACCTGTTGAAGTCAATGGCAGTTTTTAGAAGAGTATTGCATGAAGAGAGCTTTATGGCAAGTATCATAATCCCCACTGATCATTTTTGTCTCAGAAAGGACCTAGCAAACGCTGAAAAGACTATGGAAGGATAATGCAAAGTTTAAAGCTATGAGGAATACTAGACACATTTTAAAAGGGAAAGCTTCAACTAAAAGAGGCAATGTGGTGAGTATATAAAATAACAAAAGGAATCATGAAAAAGAGATCTTTGATCCTGATTTGGCCTTTAGATTACCACAAAGACAAGAATTATCCATACTGAAAGGCAACAGGTATAAAATAGCACGAGTACTCCATTTTCTACCATTTACAATTAACCTGTGCGGTTCATTGCCACAGGATACTACTGAAGGAAGAAGCCTAGTAAATTCCTGAAAAGAGCAGCATCTGCAGCTCAGCCTGAGATGACAATGTGATAAGAACTATCAATCCTTGTGCTTCAAGGTATCAAGCCAGGGCCAGCTGGGTCTTGGGGAAAAGCTCTCCCTTTGTGGCCCAATAGAGAAGGGAGCAGAAGTGCTACTGTCGAAGGGCAGATGTTACAACAGAAGAACTGCTGCTTTGTAATGCCATCGTGGCTTTTGTCTCTGTTTTTACAAATCTGGAGGACAGGATTTGGTATTTACTGGGAAATGTTGTATCAAAATGTCAGCATGCGTGTCACGCCTTCTTACTGCTTGTGATTCATATTCCTATAAATCACTAGAAAGACAGGAAAAATTCTTGCTTTTTATTTATCTTAGGCAGCTGAACAACTGGCACTGAGGATTTTGCACTGAAGTCAAGTTAACTATGCATCATGAACTGAATCAAGTTTATATCTTTTAATCCAAAAGCGAAAAGTATTTTAAAACAGATTGTAGGTTAGTGGTTAAGAAGAAGATGAGGCCTTGGTTATGCTAAATGATTTTCTTAGCTCTGAGCCAGAACCCCTGCATGAAGTCAGACAAGTTATTTAACTTCTATACTTCTAAGCTTCCCCACGCCTGCAAAATGGATCTGCCTAATGAAGATGCTGCAAAATCAAGTGCGTTCTGTATTCCAGACATGAAAAAATATCATGTAAATGCAAGGTGTTATTACTGAGCTTTGTTCTGAAGCTCCTACAAATGAGTCAGATTCCTCTAGCTGTCACCTCACATCAAATAAATGTAATTATGTAGTGACATCATACCTAGGGACATTTATCTGAATGAAAGTCTCCTACAGAGTTGTCACCTGGTATCCCAGATACAGCTTGGTATACTTACCCGAGTTTACAGTGGGAATTATGGTGGCCTCTTCCCTGAAGGTCTTCATTTGTTTGACACTATTTTTCTTTCTCTCTGTCTCTTAACGTCTCTCTCAGCTGATCTACAAACAGTTCTCAAGCATCACCGGGCCAGTCATAAGGAGCTGTTTTCACATTGCACAAAGCACTATCATGGATGCTAGCTGAGCTCAGCCCAGGAGCTGCATTCCTGTGCTGTCTTCTCTTTCCCATCAATAGCCAGCACAGTGAAGAATATTATGCCAGTGCTGATGGCTTTAGCAGTGTGCATCATGCAAAGGTGTTCCGCAACACGTCTGCTCCCAGTTACAAAAAAAGGGAACTGAAATAATAATCCTCTGTGTTACTCAGCGGATTTAATTACACCTTGCTTCCATGCCTTTTGAATCCATGCTGGCTCTTTTTCTCCTGAGAGAGAAATCTTTGACTGCCACCTTGCAGGTGCTGAATGATCCTGGAGGATGGAGTTGGGCAACTAGGAGGAGGCTCACAATGCTTGGGATCACAGCTGGAAGCCAACTTACTTCTACCTGCCCAGGTTTGCTGCAGGGTAAAGGACAGGATGAAGGTTGCATGGAAGAGATCATTAGAATAAATGCTCCCAGCAACAGTACCAACAGGAACAGATTGTGTAGAAAGTACAAACACAGGGACCCCTCAGGCAATGTGCATGGTGGCTTTATGCCTGCAACTTCAGAACACTGTGCTATTATTCTCTGTGAGCAATGCTACCTCCTTGTGTCCCGGATCAGGCTCAGGAGAAAGATGTCTCGCACAGAAGATGAAAGAAATAACAAAATGCTCTGAAAATCACCCGGATACAAGAACCACTTCCTGCTTGTGGTGAATGGTATGATCCAAGGAGTAGTGTTTTCTTATTTCTAGGTTCTTCTTTTCATTCTTATAAAGATAAACTAAACAACTCTCTTGAGCATCAGTGAAGCCACTGGGAATTGTAGGTGCCCTACTCCAACTTGCAAAAGAAATGCCAGATGTAAGTCTCAGTTCTGCGATTTTGGGTCCAGCTTCTCATGCAGGCTCCAGGGTTGATGGGCATGGAATTGCATATTTTCCTTCTAGCTCAACAAAGTCATAAAATAGACACCCCAGCGCAGCCTCCCTGTTTGACATGGTTCAACCTCAGCCTGAACAGTACTGCTACTGGGGGGAAATAGTTCAGATTCTTGTAAATCATTTGCTCGGATGCTGAGGGAGCTGGAAATGGTGGTGGTGGTACAAAGTAGAAAACAGAATAGATTCTCTCATCTATTTCACACAGCTGACAAACAATAATGTCCTTCAGCCTCTCCCCAGCTGGCCCAGGTTCAGATGACCAGCACAGTAATGAAAGTCTCCATATCCTATTAGCAGTTCTCAGGCCAACCATAGTTCATTGGAGAAGTGTCTGCTCTGAGCTGAGATGGATGGCTTCCTCTGTAATGAAAACAGGGTGAGAAGACTGCATGAGGAAGACCTGCTTCTATTTCATCCCTATGCAGGGGAAATGATACTTGGAAGTGGGGGGAGTTTTAAGTATCTGGTACCCTTGTTTCATGTAACAAAAGAAAGACAAATAGTAATACATTCATAATTCTAGCACCGGTTTTGACATAATAGGACAAAATGGTGCCTGAGGATTCCTGTGTATGAAGCAGATGGGCCATCCATTATTTTCCTTCAGGTCAGGGGTCATCCTAAAACGAGAGTCAGCAATCGTTTTGCAGGGTATAACAAAACCATTTTTTTCCCTGCTTCTTAATCCCAGAAAGCACTACTGTTCTCTACTTTTGTCCACATACATTATCATTTTTGTCTATTATTTGTGTCCCCAGAGACCTAATAGTCTTTTCTTCAGTGTGGCTTGATCTGGAGCAGCTGTAAGCTTTGCTGCAGGCAGTGTCTGACAACCGCTTGCCTCTTGGTCAGTGTCAGTTCCCTGGGGGCAGGCAGGCATTCACTTCATTATTAGAAGCATGGAAAAAAATCCTATATTCATTTAGATCCAGAATAAATACGTAATATTTGGAACAAAGGACCCATGTTATAGTCCAGCTGGCAGTGCTTTTACCATTGCCATTCTTCAAGGCCAGCTCCCGCTTAACGCATGCATTAAGGTCATTTATTTAAAAATAATGGAATGTGCTGCAAAAGCCCTTTTTCTCTCTGTCAGTCTGGATTTCACCTATCCAGCATCTCTCATTGATCCTCAGGCACTAAGAGCTTGTGTGAAACAACACTTTTGTAAAAATAAAGATTGTTCAATTACAGCATTTGGGAGAAGAGAGCAATACCAAAGAACAAGCTCAGTGTTTTTTCAAAAAACAGGCCTGAGTCTTATTTTGTCATATAACATTGTGCTTTTATTCGGGTGTAAGGTGAACATGAATTTTGTCTATAAATTACCTCCTCCATTACTGGGGTAAAAATGGATGTCGATAAAAGGCTTTATTGTTAGATTACTACAGCACATCCCAGTACGTTACATGATTACCCAACGCAAGAAGGTGCCCTTCAAACCTGCTCACGTGCTTTTTGCTGCAGTTGTCCAGCACAGGTGTTTATGTTCCCTTCTATTTGAGACACACAAGAAACGGGGTCTGAACGAGATGGCTCTGCTTTGTTTCCAGAAGGAGCTAACCATGCAAAGGCGCAGCATGGTACAAGTTTAGGATAAAATCGTGGCCCTTTTGTTGTTAACATACATGACTGCTTGCTTCAACAGGGTAAGAATCTTATCAGTAATATACAGCAACTATTTAGGGCAGATTGTCTTTTTAGTGGACTCCAAGGTGGAGTTCCACTAAAGGAGTATGTGGAGGCTCCTTTCGCCAAAGACCACACAGAAAGGCTAACCATGATTAAAGTGAAATGCACTTCAAGGGTAAAATCAAATATCTGTGCATCCTTTGATACCAACTTCCAAAAATTTACACTGAGATTTGTCTGAAGCAATGGTAGCAACTAAATGCTAAGGACGAATTCTGAGTTTGCATGTCCAGAGGGTGATATATGCTTCCACCTTTACCTTAAATGGCAGGACTATCCTTATCCTTATCCTTATCCTTATCCTTATCCTTATCCTTATCCTTATCCTTATCCTTATCCTTATCCTCATTATAACTTATGTTGGAATAAAACCATATCTGTGACATTTTTTTAGCTGATTAATGTTAAGATGACTCTTGAATTAAGTTTCTTCAGCTTTTAGAGAGACCTTGTGAAATAAGCTAACCCTGTTGAAGAAGGGTAGGAAGTTTTGCTTATGCTACTATTTTTATGTAAGCATTTTGGTAACAGAAGCAGTAATTTGGGAAAAAGTCCAATGGAAATATTTACCGGTATCTTCTTTACAATTTTTTTTTGTGCAGGTATCATGGACCTTTTGTATACAAAATATTTCTCCCGTACTTTCAGACATATAAGGTAATATTGTCATAAATAGGACAAATAAAAACTTGTAAAAATGTTGTAAAAGAAAGAACTTCGTTATCAGTGTGCTAAGTATTCTCCATCATGTAAGTGTCCACTTTTTCCTAACCATTTTATTGTAAGTTGAGAAAACCTATGGTTTGAGAAGAGGATGGGAGTGTAGAGAGGACAAGAAAGCGTCTTGAGGATTCTTCCATGCATCTTCCAACATCTTTCCTGTCCCTGACTATCTACTGCACCACATGTTAGCCTTGAATAGAAATCTTACTCAGAGCAGTTGAAATTTTTACTTGGGTTTGAAGTAATGGAATAAGCAACTTTTTTAGCGCCTGAAAAGTGAAAAAGGAAAATATTATGTTTTCTGTCATACCTTGGGTCATAACTGTATTACATACATAAAGTTAGTAAAGGCTACACAACCTTTTTATTATTTGGCTAACATTGACTAGTTCTAATGAAAATAATAGAAATGTTAGTAGTGTTTTACTGGAGTTGTCTTTAAAAACAGTTATGAACTGAGGGCTTTCTGAGAACTGCAACTATAATGGCCAAAAAAGAAACATATTTTTGGATTTATCTCATATTTCCTTCTTGTCAAATTTTCTGGGCTTGGGCTGATACCAAATGAGAAACAAGACGGACATCATTTTGCACTGATAATCAATAAACACCACAGAATTATTATCAAGTCATAACCAAATTTCAAAAGTAAAAATTTCAAACATGCGCCACTTTCTGAGGAAAGAAATCCCTACGACCCTTCAGAGAAATGTGACCCATAATGTGCACCATGCATTTATCAGAGACAATAAAGAAGTTGAAATACAACTTTCTAGTGTGACTTCTACAAGTTCCCCAAACAATTAAGTCCCCATCCTGTTTCTGACTACTTTTGAAGTCATGCAGTCTCAGTACTTAGATCAACATTGTGGTCCTACTTTGTGGCTTCCAAAAATGGATTTTCTGCTATGCAGGGGCTTTTAACTGTTTTTTGTTTATTTATGATGACATATTCTGAAGATTCTGTTGGATCTAGTATAGCAGTCAGTTCAAATGTCCTGCAACAGCAGATGTATCACCTCTTTTAAGATTTTCCATCTCAAAGGCAAGTTCCAAACTATTTTGAAGACATTTTGTAAGTAGATACTTCAAGCTGCAAGGTGAAGATAACTATCTGGGAGAGATTGAGACCAGGCTTGCCATCTCTTCATCATTTACAGCTGTTTTCCCTCAATGCACATACTTCACTCTAATTACTGCTAATAGGAGCTGGTTGTGCAGTCTGAGGAAGTCTGAATTAGTTGCTGTTCATTCAGCAGAGATGAAGATGTTTGTGACTAAATAAAACCCTGCCATTCTATATGCCTAGCACATGGCACTAATTGGACTGCCACCTTGACAATATTGAAAGGGCATGGAGGGGGAGCAATTTTGTCTTTCTTTTGTACAGTCCACATGAAGGTCAAGAAGACTTGCAGCTGCTTCACTCTGGGAAACACAAGAGTGGCTTCCTTCCTGCTTCTGTCCTTCCTTTCCCCTTCACCTTCCACTTTCAACAGCAAGACAAGGAAAAAACCCAAACCAAACAACAAAAAAAAAAACCAGGAAAGTTGGAAAGGAAATATTTCAAAGGCCTTAACTGCTATGCATTATGCCCATGGGGGAATTAAAGCTCATCCCACCCCTGAAGGTAGGTGGTCTTATACATGGGTGCTTGTTTCTGCCAACTCAGTTTCAGAGTTCAGGCACATACATAACTGAGTTACAGCAGGAGTGTGTATTGGCAGAGCTATAGTGATTGTTGAGGTAGGTTGCTGTAGCAATAGGTTGTAAGTTAGTACGTGGTTGTAAGTCAATCATGTGTCTCAGTCCTAATTTAACACAATATTTAAATCTTATTTGGATCTTTGTTTCAATCTCAGCTTAGTTGCCTTTGGTTTTTTTTTGTTTTAGCTTGAATGTCTGGTATATCGACTTAGGATATGTCTACAAAACCTCATGATAAACAGAACAAAGGGTGCTTATACAGACCTTGGCTCTTGTTTAACTGAACTGATGTACAGTCTGGCCTGAAATTAAATCAGTCAGTTTGCTGAAAGAGATAAGACCTGAGACAGTATGTTTGTACTTCCCTTGGAAACATAGGATCGCTTGTTAACGTGCAGCTATGGAGAGCACTACATAATTTCCTTTTTTTAGCCTAATGTTGCCATTATTACCTAGGAGTTTGATAGAATAATACATATATAATGCATTTACCTGATTTGTTTTTAAAAAAAGTTTGTTTTTTCTTGCCTTATTCTTTATCTGTTCCCTCAGCCTCCTTTTTTCTTAACTTCTGTGGAAGACAATAAGCTTTTCTGTCAGAAGTCCTATTTCTCTTTGATAAAAGGTTGCCTATTGTTAATGCCTTGACTAAGTTCTTAATGAAAAAGTACAAACAAATTTTGCTAACAAACCAGAAGAAACCATTATTACCAAAAAGGTAATAATGTTATGGCTGTCTCCTCTGTAAACTGCTGACTTCCCACAATGTGAAATACCCTACTAATCTACACCCCTCTTCCCAAAACGCCCTCTGTTAGAAACAAATAGCTACCTTCATGTGAATAACTAAGCATCCCGAGCAATTCAGAGTATGTAGTCATTGTGCTTAACTGGCTCACTTGTTGGCTTTTCACAGTCTTTGTATCATATACTCATCTTTCTGGCATAAATATGTAGTAACCTCAAAACAAAGCCAGCCTTTCTTCAGTCAGACTTCCTCCAGCTCCATGAAAATCCTTCTGAAGAGCCACTGTCTCACCACCAGCTCTGAGGACTGTCCTGAAGGTTAATTCTCTTACCAAGCCCCTAGCAGGCACAATGCCCTGGCAGAGCTGGCTCCTGCAGGGTTTCCTTCATCCTGACTGGAAGCACCCTCTTAAACTGGCCAGGGACATACAAGTTTCTCTACACTGGGAAATGAAAAAGATCCAGGGCACAGGCTCAAGGTGTGTCCATAATAACCTGTAACGTTTAATAGCATGCTCCTTGTCGCATATGGCTCTGGCCCATGAGATCTGCAGTCTCCGTACAACACTGAATGCTTCGCAAGGTGACACAGACCATGGGATACTCTGTATTTACATGCAGAAGAAGATTCCCTACAGTTTCCTTCTTTTAGTTTTGGTGTGGAAGAAGGATGGAGAGCTACAGACATGTGACCTGCACACTTGCTTTCAGGGTCAGAAAGTGGCTCTTGGACCTATTCAGTTTAATATGGACCTTGCCTGGGGATAGGAACAGGAAATACTGTGAACATACCACTCTCTAGTAAACTATGTATTTCACAAGGGAGACTGAAGAGTTATTTAGTCTTTCTTCTTCCCATATACCTTCTAGCACCCTGAAGACACTTGCAGTTTACAGTCCTGTAACATACTGTTAAACAAACTATGGTGTGGTCACCATCACGGAAACATGGTGGGATGACTCGCACAACTGGAGTGCTGCAATGGATGGCTGTAAGCTCTTTAGAAGGGACAGGCAAGGAAGGAGAGGTGGAGGGGTAGCCTTGTATGTTAGAGAGTGTTTTGACTGTCTAGAACTCAACAACGGTAATGATAAGGTTGAGTGCTTATGGGTAAGGATCAGGGGGAAGGCTAATAAGGCAGATATCCTGGTGGGAGTCTGTTATAGACCACCCAACAAGGATGAGGAGACAGGTGAAGTACTCTGCAAACAGTTGGATGAAGTCTCACAATCTCTAGCCCTTATTCTCATGGGAAAATTCAACTTACCAGATATCTGCTGGAAATACAACACAGCAGAAAGAAAGCAGTCTCGGAGGTTCCTGGAGTGTGTGGGAGATAGCTTCCTGATGCAGCTGGTAAGAAAGCCAACCAGGGGAGTTGCCCTGCTGGACCCGCTGTTTATGAACAGAGAAGGCCTGATAGGTGATGTGGTGGTCGGAGGCTGTCTTGGGCTCAGCAACCATAACATGATAGAGTTTTAAATTCTCGGAGAAGTAAGGAAGGGGGTCAGCAAAACAGCTACCCTGAACTTCAGAAGGCCAAACTTCAGATTGTTAAGGAGTCTGGTTAACAGAGTCCCTTGGGAAGCAGTCCTGAAGGGCAAAGGAGTCCAGGAAGGCTGGATGTTATTTAAAGAAAGAAGACTCAAAGGCGCAGGAGCAGGCCGTCCCCATGTGCCATAAGTCAAGCAGGGGGGAGAAGATTGGCTTGGCTGAATAGTGAGCTTTGGCTAGAACTCAAGAAAAAAAGGAGAGCTTACCACCTTTGGAAGAAGGGGCAGGTGACTCAGGAGGACTGCAAGGATGTTGTGAGGTTATGCAGGGAAAAGATTAGGAAGGAAAAGGCCCAGCTGGAACTTAAAGTGGCCGCCACTGTTAAAGATAACAAAAAATGTTTTTATACACATCAGTGACCAAAGGAGGGCCAGGGAGAATCTCCCTCCTTTGTTGGATGCGGAAGGTAACCTTGCCACAAAAGATGAGGAGAAGGCTGAGGTACTTAATGCTTTTCTTTGCCTCAGTCTTTAATAGTCAGACTGGTCATCCTCGGGGTGGTCGGGCCCCTGTGCTGGGAGATGGAGATAGTATGCAGAATGAAGTCCCAGTTGTTGAAGAGGTGGCAGTCACCGACCTGCTCCTTCACCTGGATGTTCACAAGTCCATGGGGCCAGATGGGATCCACCCGAGGATACTGAGGGAGCTGGCAGAGGAGCTTGCCAAGCCACTCTCCATCATTTATCAGCAGTCCTGGTCAACAGGGGAGGTCCCAGATGACTAGAAGCTAGCGAACATGATGCCTCTCTACGAGAAGGGTCGGAAGGAGGTTCTGGGGAACTACAGGCCTGTCGGCCTGACCTCAGTGATGGGAAAGGTCATGGAGCAGATCATCTTGAATGTCATTATGCAGCACGTGTGGGACACCCAGGGGATCGGGCTCAGCCAGCATGGGTTTATGAAAGGGAGGTCCTGCCTCACTAACCTGGTCTCCTTCTATGATAAGGTGACCCGCTTAGTGGATGAGGGGAAGGCTGTGGACGTTGTCTACTTGGACTCTAGTAAGACCTTTGACACTGTCTCCCACAGCATTCTCCTGGAGAAACTGGCTGCTCACGGCTTGGAAAAGTGCACTCTGCACTGTGTTAAAAACTGGCTGGATGGCCAGGTCCAAAGGATTGTGGTCGTGAATGGAGTCAAATCCATTTGATTTGGCAGCTGGTCATGAGTGGTGTTCCCCAGGGCTCAGTGTTGGGGCCGGTCCTGGTCAATATCTTCATTGATGATCTGGATGAGGGGATTGAGTGCACTCTCAGTAAGTCTGCAGATGACACCAAGCAGGGTGGAAGTGTTGATCTGCTGGAGGGCAGGAAGGCCCTACAGAAGGACCTGGACAGGCTGGATCATCGAGGCCAGAGCCAACAGTATGAGATTCAACAAGGCCAAGTGCCAGGTGCTGCACTTGGGTCACAACAACCCCAGGCAATGCTACAGGCTTGGGGAAGAGTGTCTGGAAAGCTGCCTGGCAGAAAAGGACCTGGGGGTGTTGGTTGACAGCCAGCAGAACATAAGCCAGCAGTGCATCCAGGTGGCCAAGAAGGCCAACAGCATCCTGGCTTGTATCAGGAATAGTGTGGCCAGCAGGAGCAGGGAAGTGATCGTGCCCCTGTACTCAGCACTGGTGAGGCCACACCTCAAATACTGTGTTCAGTTTTGGGTCCCTCATTACGAGAAGGACATCGAGGTGCTGGAGCGTGTCCAGAGAAGGGCAATGAAGTTGGTGAAGGGTCTAGAGAACAAGTCTTGTGAGGATAGCTTGAGGGAGCTGGGATTGTTTAGTCTGGAGAAGAGGAAGCTGGGGGGAGACCTTATTGATCCCTACAATTACCTGAAACGTTGTTGTACTGAGGTGAGTGTTGGTCTCTTCTCCCAAGTAACAAGCGATAGGACAAGAGGAAATGGCCTCAAGTTGAGTCAGGGGAGGTTTAGATTGTATATTAGGAAAAATGTCTTCATGGGAAGGGATGTCAAGCATTGGAACAGGCTGCCCAGGGAAGTGGTTGAGTCTCCATCCCTGTAGGTATTTAAAAGAAGGGTAGATGTGGTGCTTGACGATATAGTTTAGTGGTGGACTTGGCAGTGATAGGTTAGTGGTTGGACTCGATGATCTTAAGGGTCTTTTCCAACCTTAACGATTCTATGATTCAAACCCAGTGATCCCACCACCATTTCAGTTTCTCTGCTGGCTCTACCAGCTCAGTGTGACCCAGGCTGTGGCCAGCACTAGGCCAGCACTTCTTTTGTTTCAGGAAAATTTAAAACACAGTGTTTTGCTGGGGGCAATGTTACCATAAGGAGTTGTTTTGATATTTTGTCTGAAATAAAACCAACCAAAGCAGAACTTGAAATGTAGAAATTATCACAAGGAAGTCTAAATTACAGCAACTGTTCAGGTTATTAGAAAGCTGTTTTTTTCTAAATGTTTCTATATTGGATTTTTGAGTTACTTATATACTACCATTGAATTCAAAGATAAAGATATTTCTCACAAAATGAAAATATGGATCTCTGAGCCACACAGTGAACAGATACAAGAACACAATCACTGATGTGGTCACATTATGCCAATGGTGCAGGGGGAAATAGCAGGCACATGGTGTGCTTTATTACAATCAGGAAAGCAGATCTTTTTGCCTAAATCTATCTGGAATCTTATTGCTCTTATTTTGTTTCCTCTCATCGTGATTAAACTGCATGATTTAGGCTACAGCATCTGGAAAAGAAACAAATACACAATGTGCCTGCAATTTTGACATCCATGTACCCTCCCTAGAACTGGCATCTGCTACAAGAAACACTGTGGACAAAAGGGCAAAAGTAGGTGTTAAAATGTCATTATTCTACAGTTGTTTTTGTAGTACCTGACCAAATTCTTGAAGTAGCCAGTGACCTTATGGAAAAACACTGTATCGCAGAGAAGGCATTACATACTATGTTTGGTCAACTCTGCTTGGTGAAATGAAACACTTCCAAGGCCCAGATGACCGTGGACATCAGGGGTCCAGCCCTACCTCTGAATCAGACCAAAGCTCATAGGAGATCCTTCCCCTTTCCTGTGCCATCCTCTGGGTTTCATGTGAAGGATTGTCAAGCATGTGGTCTGGAAGGCATTAGCGGTGCAAACTCATCCAGGACTGTGATGAGGTCACTTTGAAGTGGCCAGAATCACCATACGTTCCCACCACTCCATCTAGATGCAGCCTTCCAATTCATCTAGAAAGTCAGCATCCCCATACTGCATGATTTTAGATTTTTTTTCTGTTCTAGCACACTTCAAAGTAGAAATGGTTATACATATGTTCATACCTATGGTGACATATTACTTAAGGTCATTTACGTTAGAAAGGACTTGCAAGTACTGAGTAACACTTGAAAGAAGTAGGTACGAAAGACAAGATGAAGAGAAATCTGATCAGCAGATAGGTCTTACCTGTCTTCTGAGTTCATACTCTGGCTTTTAGCACAAAGATAAGAAATTTCTGCCTGTTCTACTGCTGTCAGCTGCCAATCCCCTGAGCTGCTGCAGGCTAATCCACCTGCTCCATGTTCCTTCTCACCAGCTAGATGTACAAAACACCACTGGGAAAATGATGCTTTCATGCTACAGAAACCAGCAAACCAGAAGTAAAGCAAGGAACAGCTGCTGCCTTGAGAAGCCCCAGCCTGAACTCCAGGCTGAGCACTTGTCTTAGCCACAGGCTGCAGAGCAAAGCAGAAGTAACAAAGTGAATTGCTCAAGGGAGAGCAAAAGTTTGAACATGAGGCAAATGAAGCATGAAGAATGAAGCAGTGAACCAAACAATTATTCACCACTACAAGAAAATCCATTAAAGAAAAACAAAGCCATTTACAATAGTGCAGCTGAGGGAGATAGAGATGAAAGCATGAAAACAATCCCCCCTGAAAAGCTATCTTGAAATTCTCGGACTGAGGAAGAAAAGTAGAAGGGGAACAGAGGGAAAAAAAGGGATGGGGGAAGGAAAAATATCAAAATGCAAATTAGCAAGCTTCATTAGTGGCCTCATTCCAAAACATGCAAGGAAAAGTCTAAACAAGAGCTATTGCCTTTCTGGGCATGTTGCCACCTCATCATGCATGAGGAGAAAATCTCAGATGGGATACCAAAAGATCATGGAAATGGTAAAGTGAATGGTGAATAAAGGGGTTTTTTCCTCCTCTAATCATACTCAAGATACTGTACATTTATCACCATTGTGTAGTTCTGTGACCAGGTTCACTAACAATAAATATAATTGAGGTGTGTTTGCTGTGGTATTCTGTTATTAGGTAAATTTTGAACATGCTAATTCTGCCAAGTTGCTTATTCTGCAAAGAAGCTGCTGCCACCAAAGACAGCTCTGGGCACATCCAGTTTTGCAGAACTGTCTCCTGCTGAGCCCCATTATTGACAGATTAATTCTTATAGATTTATTTTCTCCACACGATACATGTGAGATGATATTTGGAGTAATCCCATCATCATTCTATACGGATCAGAGTACAAAACCCAGGGAAGTGTACACAGTGACACCAAAATCATGTATGTAACACATTCTGTGATGTCATATTGTGCAGAAAAAAAAGGGCAAAGGAAACAAACTGTCTATGATCCTCGGATATATAGTATTACCAGTCTAGAACACATAAACCACCCAGTATCTATTATATATAAAGCATGAGATTGTTTCAAATGCCAGGAGGTCTACACTTCATGCCTATTATGTTTATTGAATCCTTCTGATTTCCAAACACATTTATTCATAGTTTGAAACTTTCCTGTCTGACTAGGAGACAGAATATTTTCTGTATGGCCTAAATGGTAGCTAAAGCACAACTATGTGGATCCAGGAGCTGCAGCTTTTCCTGAAACCCCAGATAGCTTGACACTTGCAAAAAATGGTGAGCATCAATAACATATAGGCTACTGTATAGGGAACCTGGATATTTATCCATATTGCAGAACAGTGCTGGAGGCGTAACAGCAGAGCTTCCCACTGCTAGCAGCATGCTATATCTAAAAAGTAAAAGGGCAGACTTTAAATACAACATGGGAGATTTAGAGGTGAAGAGTGTGATTTGGGTTCATTTTTCTGAGGAAAGATTCCATTTTCTAAAGTTTGGGAAAGACCAGTTTGCAGAAATAGCATCAAGCTAGGCTGTTTGCAAGGGTTAAATACTATTAGTTGCTATGAATGCTAGCCTAAGATTAGCACATGTGAAAGCAAAACCTATATTCAAAGCTGGCTACCAATTAAAAAATAATTTAAATTTTGATTTGAACATTGGGCTTGGCTGTCTCCCTACTAACAGAGGCAACATAACTTATCTAAAACCTATTCAAATCCAACTAAGGAAAGAGATGAAATGCATGAAGCACTCAGACATTTTAATATCTTTTTAAAAATAGAGATTTTAACTTCTGCCATTACTAATTCACTTCTACTCAGACTCATTCTCCTTTATTCATTCTCTTTAGATGTCACATATGCTGCTTCTATTCAGGAAGTTTCTTCTGCAAGCCCTATCAGCCTCTTTGTCTGACATACTGCCAGCAGAGCATTTAGGTATTCATCTTTTTCATGTTAGGATACATGGTCAGTGTTGCTGGCCACAGGCAAATTCTGTAGCGTATCTATGCAGAACAGTTTTTTTAGGATTCACTATCATGTTTAGCCCCAGATTCCTGACACAGTTTACTGAAGCATCCCTGGAGCAGACAAGAGCACAAAATCTGCCATGGTGGATGAGACACATGGTCCATCTAGCACAGCATCCTGTTTCCAACAGGAAAAAGCCCAGCTGCTTCCAAGGAAGTGTCTGTGAGGACTATGTCTTCAGAGGAACCTTCAGGGAGCATTTGACTAGCTGAATGAGTCCTCATACTCATCCTGAAGCACAAGGTTGTCTTAAACTCTGATGTAGGCAACTTCTGTCCCTCATTCTTCTTGTGATGTTAATTTAAATATTTCTTAGAATCATAAAGATATGTAAAGTCTGAGAAAAAAATCAAAGCTTGTTCTGGAGACTATCAAGCATGTGTCTCCTGCCACCATACCCTACAGGTGTCCCCACTGGACTGTCTGATCCTCCAGCAGTCCTGTGAAGAATAAGTCTGCTTTGTCTTCTCTCTAATTACAGTAGAAGTAGAAAAAAAAAGTAGATTTCCAGTGTCAGGAACATGAGTTTTTAGAGCTGGTATTGATAAAATTGCTTTTCTCTTAGACTGTAGAAGGTGGGCAAAATTTATCAAGGTTGGAAGCAGCAGGTGCTGCTGGAGAGGCTTCAGGCTCTTTAACCCAGACTGAGCAAAGCTGCTGGGTTCAAGCTGCTGCTAGTGCTCTCTTAGCTGGGATGCTCCATGCATTTAAGTTGGACTCTGCCTTAAAACTCAGCCTGTTAGCGTACATATATCCTGATTTTTTACTAATACTTTTCAATACTGTTCAATTTATAAGGGAAAAGGAATATATTCACCTTGATTTGTTCCCAAAACTACTTGAGGATACAGGTCACAAAGGATGTTAGAAAACCGCATTACATACTGCATGCTCTTCCTTTCTATATCCTCTGCACTAGAAAAATTATGTCAACACTGATAATTATATCTGGCTTTCATATATCAAGACTTAGCTATATCCTACAGCTAACAGCAATTTCTAGAATTTAACTCACCAAGTGAACATGAATAGTTACATATAGTGAAGGTTTCACTCTTACATTTGTACAGAGGGCTTATCTCTAATATATCAGTAGAGGCTCTTACCTGGAGACACCTCCTAATACCACCAATAAATATATGTATTTACACTAAACATAATGTTTACTCAACACATTTAAATGCAAAATTTATTTTTTCTGTGATATTAGTCATGGGATATTATTTGGTTTTCCAACTGTATTAAGAAGACACAAGTCAAGCTACTCATTATTTTTAAGGTAAAAAATCAATTCACTTGGCTAAATTCCAGCATATCTGCTTTATTATTGATTTCTTTTAAGACATAGCCCCATGGACTATTTAGGAACTAGGTTCAATATTTATTTCAATAGTATTTCATCAGCTGATTTCTATTGAACTGGCTGAATGACGTTACATTCTCTCATATGTCCTGAGAGACAGTGCATTAGGACTGTCACCTTAGTTTCTAGAGCTAAAAGGAGTTGCACATTACATACCACAAAAAAGAAGAAACCCATGAGTCTAATCATTTGTATACAGCCCATTGAAATATTCATAGTTTTAAATACAGCATGTGGCATTTGGTTTTAGAAATTATGATGTAAGAAAACTCACTGCATATTCATGAATTACAAGATTGTACAGAATTCCCCGAGCTGAATGTCTGGACCCACAAAAACAACATCTGCTAGAACAGGAGATCCAGGACCTGCAGCAGAAGGAACCCAAATTGTGAGCAAGTTCAAGGCTGATAGAGCAAAGCTTACCTGGCCTTGTCAGAGAAGGGCAGAGCAAGAGGCATTTCTCATTGGGAAACCAAGAGAGCGAGCACATTGTTCAGACACAGCACTGACCCAGCTAGCTCAGCATGCTGCTAAGGCATCTGCCTGCACTTGGCTGCACAGGTGTACCCTCAAGTGTGACTAGACAGCACTGCAATTTGCTTGGCTTTTGGCTAAATCTTTGCTTGATCAAGGATGCTAGGGGACATGTATATCCTTGTTACCACCTCCTAAATCCAGACCTGGGCACAGAGGTACCCATGCTGATGCCTGCTGTGTTGCATCAGCATCTCCAGCAAATGAAGTGTGAAGGAGACTGTGGGAAGGACATAGAGTTACTTTGTGGATTAACAAAGCAGAAGTGTCACTGACCTGTGATGGGTTGCAGAGCCATGCTAGGGATTGAAGAAGCTTGAGTATGGGATGCTTGGGAATTTCCTTTTCTTTCCCACATGATCTTGCTCTATTTCTCTGCTGTTTCTTGAAAAGAAATGGTTTCCTTAGGTTCAAGACGCTCCTATATTCAGGCCAATATAGGCACAGAGGATTTCCACTGAAGAGTCTAGAAAGACTCCCACACTCTGCTCATATCATCTTGGCAACGTGACTTCCAAGTTATCCTTTTCTCCCTGAAAAGGATATTCAACTTCAATACATACGTCCCCACAGGTTGCTATGTCTTGAGCAGGAAAATCTCTCCTTGTCTCCTCCTTCCAAGCCAAGGGCCTCTTTCATTTTGGTGCCCGTAGAGCTCTCCCATGGAGCACTACTGTCACACAGAAAAGCTTTTTCCCTTTGCACAGCTCCTTCCTTGCCCTGTTCTGCCAAAGGACCACAAAAGTAAGGGGAAAGATGCATTTATCTCTTGAACATACTCTCTAGTGGCATTCAGAGATGGTTAGGGTGTGCTTAAGAGTTGCTATATTTTCTTAAATTGCCTTAAAACTCTAAAAAACTTTGAAAGAGATTTTCCTTTTTTTTTTTTTCAGATAGATACTCTTTTCCACAGGTTTTCCAGGAGTCTGCAAAAAAACGCCCCCTTCTGTGTTCCCAACAACAACAGTTTTTATACGGCTTCCCTTTCAATATAGTATATGGCACAAAGTCTCAGCACCTGAAATCCAGTCCTGCTGTCAAACCCACTAGTTCACTATCCAAGAGGGTTGAAAGAGACCCAAGCTTTTCTTCATAGCTGGGAGAAAACTGTTTATCTGTAAGAGTTATCATATGTTACAGTAGTCAATTAACCCAGTTAACCAACGTACTAAAAAAAACCCAAGACCCACAACAAATTGAAACAAATTAGAGTTGGTTTGAACCAAAACAGCAACTCATATCTAAAAACACATCCATCACAAAGAAGGACTAAGTAACCCCCAAAAACTTCATTCAAGATAGCTTGTCACCAGAGAGCAAATCAGAAGTAGTAAAACTAGAAACTAAAAGAGGCCAGCTCATTTCTCAATTGAATAAAAATCAACATCTTCAAATTATTTTTTTAAAATATAATTCACGGCACCAGCTGTAGCATAAAAATTGATATAAAAGTCCTAACATTAGGAAATACCAGTGAATGCATCCAAATACAGCCATCTCAAAATTCACCTGAATTTCTAGAAGGTGATAAAAAACATAAGGTCTGACGTCTGAATTCCTGGAGCCATAGACAAGTATGTAAAGGTAGATTATCCTTCTATTGTTTCCTTGAGAAAGGCTAGGTCCGGGGGGGCTATGGGGCAGGAAGGGGGTGGGGAAAACATAGGTTGTTCCCTCTTCTCTCTTCAGTAAATTAAGCATGTGCAGGTATAGCTTGTTTTAGTTGATTTCAGCTTATGCTGCAGCTGACAGCATTTGTTGTGCCTGAAGAGGTATTTAACATTTTATAAAGAATGGCCTGATTAAAAAACCTGAGTTTATCCCTATACTAGGGACTGATTGGTGGCAGGGGCTCTCTCTTTGCTAGGGTCAGAGGTAAGCAGGCCAGTCTATCCCTTCTGCAGTGGGTGCTATGGTCAGTTACCATCAGTCTGAACTCACACTTGTCTTTCTTACAAGACCACAGAGCTGAAAGTTATCTGCACTTGGGTCTGTCATTTGAAACAAAGCCAAAACAGGGGCAGCAGAATCTAGTCCTTCAAACGTGACCTTAATCTACCCTTGCAGTTTAAAGGCTTTAAAATTAAAGCTTTCCATTTAGATCACTTTTACTCTAAAGTAATTTTCATTCTTCTGTGGAGTTCAATGTCCTTAGTAATTCAGTCTAGCTACCCACCCCACAAAAAAAACCCCACACAGTCACACCTTTAATCCCTGCTGCTGCCTTTCTTAGCAAGAATTTGCTACTAAAAATTCTGGGAAGTTCTCAAATCTGGATTTTTAGAGATATTTCAATATCTAGCTAGCTATCATTCCAGTGCCATTATTTTTTGGGAGCTGTAATATTTCTTCAGTTAAGCCTTGTGTTGTTTCTTGTATAGGTATATTGATTTGCAAAGGATGAAATCATTACCTGTAGTAACTTGTAGCACAGCAAACCTCTCAACCCATACATCCATGAATCTATTCTAAATAGTTTTCTAATTTTTATCCTAAATATCCTGAAAATTTCTGGTTCTACCCTGAATGTGCCTATCCTAAATAAAACCTAAACATCAATATTCTTTGTTTGCAGACTCCTCAGAGCTACCAGAGCATGACACCTAGGGCCTTAAAACTGAGCTGGAAAGCAGAGCTGGTAAGCAAAATTCTCAGTCCTATTATTTGTCAGAATTAGCTAGTTCACCAAAATCAACTTGTGTTATTTTAACCGACCTCCAACAAGCTTTGAAGGGCAGACAGGTGAGAGAGAGGATGCTCACCAGGTTTTTTCCAGGTGTCTAGCTACTCGTAGCAGCCCAAGCTTAGACCCTAGATCTTGGGAGCCTGTGACACCAAGGGGCTGGATGCCTTCACCAATGATGTCTGCTTCCACAGCCATTCTCTATCCTAATCCTAGACCAGGGAAGCCCAGAGGCCTGGCAGCTCTGTATTGAAACCCACCTGTTTCCTGCCAGGTTGACAGAAGAATGGGGTAGGCAAGGATGCCTCTTGTCCATCCATGGTGCTGCTGGTGGGAAACTGAAATGGCAGGTGTCACACAGACTGTAGTCAGAAGTTTCTGGGGTGTCTGGCTCTATCTCATTCACACAGACAAAATGCTGAGATCCCAGGAAACAGGTTTTATTCTGGAAACCAGAGTTTCCTGTCTTTCCAAAAGGAAATACCTTGGGATTTCTAGTCTGAGAACTGTTTTGAATTTTCAAGTTTCATTCTACTTCCAGGCAGTAAAACTGCCTCCCAGTCACCTTCACTGTTGACTTTTTTGAAGTTCACTCCTCAGCTCTGCTTGATATCATAATACCATTAGTGCTAATGAGCTCTCCAGCAAGCACTGCATTGTTGCTCCCTTACCTACTTACTTTGGGAGGAATAAGAGGCTGAAGATGTTGTAGCTATTAACTCAGAGGCCTGCATTCACTTACATTTTTACTTTAACTATCTCTATTCACTGTAAATTCCCTTCACTCTCTGTGGTGTCAAGAACACATTATCAGTTTTTCACTGATCTCAGTTTCTCAGGTGCCTATCACTGCATGTGTTGTAAAATCAGCATCTGTGCATACATGTGGCCAAGTTTAGCAGCTGCTTTTACAGGATAAGCTGTGATATATATTCTGTATCTGAAATCAGATGAAGCTCCAAATCCATCAAACATTTTATTTTAAAGAAAGGCTATGATGCCATTTGCAACAAACGTATTTCTTTATTAACAGTTTCACAGCATTCTCCCCAGCTCCAAATTTTCTGGATCTGGGATTACAATTCATTCATTCACTCTAAAAGAAACACTCATTCATTTTGTGTTACGCCTGCTATATATAACACTATGCTACTGCACAACACTGCTACTGCCTGCAGCTCTCCAGCTGTCGGGGAAAAGGATCTATCCTGGCAGTTAGTCTGTCCTGGGCTGACCACCCTGGAGTCTTGCATTAGTGTCAGACTTTGCACAAGACTCTTCCTAACTTACAGATCCTTGGTCAGATCTGAAGATGAACAGTCAAATGGTAATGTTTGTCCTCTGGCAAAGATGCCATGAAAGTCAGAGAGTGACCCTCTACAAAAATGCTATCAATATTTATTGTTACCACTGGTGATAGAGAAAATGGCTCCAAAGAAGAATTAGGGCCCCCAAACTCCTAACCTAAGTGGAAAGCAAAAGGCAAGATATACATAAAATCAGCAGATGATAACAGGGAGACAGATAATAATGAGTGGTGTCACAAGCAGCGGTTGCAGCTCAGCAGCCACCACAGCATTATTGAGTGTTTGTTGTGGAGCCCTTGGTGTGATGGTGAGCCCTCCCAAAGGGAGACATAAGGTCTCTGCAGGTCAGACTCCGTGTCTCCCTACAGCTGAGCCCTAACTACAGCCTCCACAAGATAGGGCTTGCACTATTTTCTTCCCTCCCCCTTGATCTCCCTGGCTACTTATAGATCAGCAACTGCTGTTGCAGGGTTTCTGTAACCTCTGGCAAGATTCAACGAGGGCCTGTAGACCCTCATTTGGCAAGCGTGGAAGTCAAAGGTGTTGGGATTTTGGGATAAGAGTGCAATGGTAGTTTCAACCACACAGAAGAGCAGAAAAGAAAATCAGTACATCTAAATGGGGAAAGGAAAATGTGAAGAAAGAGGAATAAATAATTCCCAGGCCTCTGTGCAGATATGACAAACACAGGAGAGCAGGACTGAAGTATAAAGCCTAAAAGAATTACTAGCTGGAATTCTGTCAAGATTGTCCCCTTAGGCATTTCCCGGGTCTTTCTCTCTACAGATCTTCTAATGACATCAACAAAGGGAAGTACAAAACACTTGAAGACATATTTTGCTATCTACAGTCTTCTTTTTTTATCTTCTCAAGCTACACAGGAAAAGTGAACCATTCTATCTTAATAAGATTTCAAGTCATCCGTTCTCTCTCTAATTCATACTGGATGGTCAGCTCCTGACATGCTGTAGGTGGGATTTTCACAAGTCCTCAGCACTGGCCTAATTCCTCTCCTGTTCAATCCATTGGAAAGATCTATGCTAAAAATAAGAAGTTATGCAAACTACTTGGATCAGGGACACCAATATGAGGCCTGGTGTGAAAGGTAGCTCACCCAATTTCTGCTTCAGTCTCTTTCTCTAACAGGTCTGACACTGATATTCTGACACAGCATGCAGAACTAAATCTGACCATTTGGGGTCTAATTAACCCCATGCTTTGTGACAGCCATACTGGCATAGGTAATTCCATTGCATTTTCTAAATATATTTTCAGCAAGATTTTTCAGAAAAAGCAGGGAAGTCAGTCTGAGTGTTTCAGGTGGAGACAGGAATCCTGGAGAGCAGTCACATGCAATTCAGTTGCAGCAGGAGACAGGACTTCTGACAGAGGTGTGATTGCAGATGCCTGGCTAAACTCCAGAACTATCATTGGGTGAAATCACTAGCATTCACTGCTGTCACAGCGGACAATCATTTGTCTGCAGCTGAAGTGGCCTGTCGGTCCCTGGGATCTATTGGGCATAGTCAGAAGTCATGACCGACTCTGCTGGGCTTGCTCAGCCTGTTCTCAAACAAAAGAAGCGCCCTATTTTTCCCTTGGGAAACAAAAGAAGGGCCCTGGTTTTTATTTTGGTCTCCTCCCATTGTCAAGTTATGTAAAGATTCAGGAACTTGGAAGCTTTTATGTCACTCCTGGTTTAGAAATGATTTAGTAGCCCGGGAGCATGGCCCGGCCTATGGATGCTATCAGAGTGTGCCTACTGAATCAAGACACTCACAAAACATCATTGGTTCAAGGGCAGAGTGCAGACAAAGCTGCAGACCTGGGGCCACTCAAAGGGGTTAGAAATCCCAGAGGAGAAAGGTGGGGATAGGTCATATTGCGTTACTATGGGAGAATATTAAATTTTCATTCACACTTATTTTCTTCACTTGTAGGTAGTTGTTCGACTTTCCTGCGCATTTTATGTTGGCATGAAAGCTTAGAGTGGTGACAGAATTTGATAGTGTACCCTTATATTTACTATATTGATCTGCCCACGGGCATGGATACATACATACATGGGCAAGCAAAAATCCTCACTTCTGCACACAGAAACCAAACTATATATCAAAACTGCTGGTTTTGAGATTGAATTTCCTGTTTAACAAAATGTCAGGGCTGATCTGTTTGCTCCAGACCAGAGGCATTAACACTGTTAAGCTTATGGTGGGATATGAACACATCCTTTAGAGCAAGACCCTCCAACCAGAGCTCTACCAGGAAGGAAATTAACCCAAAGAGTCCAGCTCTTCCCTTCACAAGTAGAGGGTAATATGCAACATGCAACATAATTACCTGGAAACAGAATGTTTGGTTAAAAATCTTCCAATAACACCTGATAGATCCAAGTTTTAACCATTTGTCTCTCTTCTGCATTCATATAGTCTCAGCTGGGTGAATAAACTTAAAGCTTGAGGACAATTTACATAGACAGGCTCTACTTGTCTCCTGGTGTGTCCTTTGTTTGAGAGATTCCCTGGGAGATCCAAGACCTCCTTCAGTTTATGGTATGTAGAGAGTTAATCATCTACTCACAAAGCTGTAAGGAAGAACTGTTTATAAAAATTGGTCATATGTGGCTAATGACTTTTTCAGAGACCTATTTCCCTGCATAAATATGACACAGCACCAACCAGATGGAAGCTAATTGAAGGAGGGAATTCTTTCAGCTTGTATATTCTAAAAAAAAAGCCATTATTTTTTCTGATACCTTCCTTACTTTTTCATTTAGCCTTCCAGGGCTGTCCTTTCATCATGAAGTCCCTGAAGGACTGCTAGGGGGAAAAAAAACCAAAAAACCTCTTCTTTAGCCTGTCTTCGTAGGGCAGTGAAACTTGTGAGTCCCTGCCATCTGTATGTCCTTTACCCTCCTAAAGACTCGTGAACCCCCTGACTAGTTTCAACCCAATTTAAAAAAAGGGTAGAAGTCTCAAATATATTTATGTTCTCACAAGTTTTGTTAAAGTCAGCAGCTGAGAAAAGGCAGGACAGGCAAATTAGTGCTATCAGTGAAGAAAAGCTGCAGTGCAAATATGTAATATTAGTTATTAAGAGCAGATTCAAAAAAAAGCTATATGAATTGGAAAAGCTTCAGTGAGAGCTAACACCCCACCACACAGGGAATAATTTAATTTTATAAGCCCCTTGTTTATACAGGTTTAATTTAGTATCAACTAAAATAACCCAAAGGTAATTGTGAGAAATATTTTGGCTGCTCATGGTTGGTCCTGGTGCAGGGCTCTACACTGATATTTTGTGGGGAAAAGTGCAATGACTTGGCAAACCCAACTGACCCAAAGTAGGAAGGGATCTCTGGTGCTCTGCGATCAGTCAGGGATTGAGCAAGGAAGGGAGAAAAGGGCTTCCCACCACAGCACTGGCTTTGCCTGAGACCACCACAAACCACAGCTCCAGACCTCCCTTACAGACCCTCTGGGCTACCCCAGCTACAAAGCTCCCCATCACACCCAAGAGGCAAGGCTGGTCATCCTCTTCCCAGCATATTAGATAGCCACCACAGTCAGAAGTAGGATCTGTCCTCAGTGCTACAGTCCTAAAGATAGACCCAACCCACATATATTGGTCACAGCAGAAAACAACAGTACGTTAAGCTGCCCGTCATGGCTCTAAACACCATCCTGCTGCAGTGACACAGTAGGGTTGTGCATACCCACCCATCTCCATCCTGGGTGGCTGTCTGCATTGGGTGAGTGGGGAAGTCCACTGGGGGATCTGGCAAAGCTCTAGGTAGTGACATGAGGACCCAGTGGCCATTCATCAAAAGACCTTGTTTTAGCTGCTGTAACAGATGTTATGACTTCATCTGCCCTGAATCCACCTCCCCATCTTTTCTTGAAGCATGGTGAGTCAGCAATGCCTTCCTGACCTAGCTGAGATGAAGCAGAACAAGTGACCTTGGATGAGCTGATAGTAGCAGGAAGAATAATCATCAGCGTCATAGCTCAAGGGCATCCAGATCCTACTATGTGACTCAAATGCAGAAATCAGATACGCTTAAAACCATAGCTTTCTTAAAGTGCATTTGGGAACTTTGTCCCCTTCTGTGGCTTTTGACTGCTTTTTGTCCTTTCTTTTAAGGGCTGGTTCTTGCTTACACCATTGAATCATCCTTACGTTTTTATACTAGGCCATTCTAATATAGTTGTGTTGTATACTGCTCACACTCCAGATTGACTTTTCTCCACCTAGCAAAAGCTGCTGTGATTTCATTCACACTTTCTGACCTTGGGTGGATGCATTCAGGCATCTGTTCAAAAAACATATTTTGCAGGGACCCAGATCATGGCACTTTCCTCATGCTGTGCAGTCCTTGGTTACATTTGAAGAGCAGGCTTTAGTGTCACTAAGGAACATAGGCATCTAACTGCCTTTTTAAGATCTGAAATCTGAAAAAGTACCTCTCAGTTGCCTAGCACCTACGTTTCTGCCAAAGACATTTCCTGCTGCTAGACATAGAGAACTACATAATATAGGGGGTGGCAAACAGATCCTGCAACAGGCCTGGGTACTGTTGTGAATAGTGTTCCAGTGCCAAATTCCTAGGTGCTTGTCTCAGGTACAGAACATACAGAGCTGAGTTACTTACATGTCCAGAAATCCTGAAAAATTAGTGTGGGATGATTCAATACTAACTCGTACCCAAGCCACAGCAGTCACAAAGTAATAGTAATGCTTGCAGACCGAGATTGATAGAAATTCTCAGATCTGGTCTTACAGATGATGAAGAGGCAAAGCTGATGATAGCCTTTTTGACCCAAGTAGTTTAGTAGATGGTGGATTAGCCAAACACTGGGACATCATGGGTCGAAGGACACTTATTTTCAACTCCCTCTTTTGCCTGCAGATATCTGATACCTCTTCTCTCCTAAGCAAATGGTCTTATCACCAGACTATATAACACATTTGTGAATGTGACTCTCTGTCTTTCAGCTGAAGTCTTTCCAGTCTGAATAGCATAAATAAACAGCCTTTGTGCTGGAACTGGAGCCAGTGGAAATACTCCACAGTCTAGAGTTAGAGCACTCAGCTGGGAAGGAGAAGTCCAAGATATGCAGCCCGCTCCAATAAATATTTAGATATTGTACACAAAATACAACACTGTCACCAGAAGGAAGAAGAAAGCATCACTTTCTGGGCAGACCACACCCTGCCAACTTGACTGAGTACCTAGAGGAATTGGGGGAGGGAGTGATTTGAGATGCTCAGGTTCAAGTCTCCTCAGATGTATGTAGGATTTAAACTTCAGACAGTCTAACTTCTTTAGGCTAAGCAACAAGACACTTACCAACTGCTGGAAGAGCTGTTTTTTACTGCTTTTATGCTTTGGTTACTTATCCTGCAGCTATCTAAGGTCAGTCAGGGTGCCAAAATCTGCATTAGGCTTTTTCTACAGTTCAGCATTGCTCAGAAACCTTGTCCACTCAGTTTCTGTCAGGCTCCAAATACTGTTTCCTGAGGAATCTAATCAGTTCCCAGAAACCTTTTTGTGGTGCATAAACTATTGCCTATTATCAGCCAATGGTTCACTAGCACTTGTAAAAATAACATCATTAGCAATAATAGCAATTTAACATAGTCCATTCAATTTTTCATCCAGAGTAATGAGTCACATAATCAATACCAAATCTTTACAACTCGACATGGTAAATTCTGGAAAGATTTGTAAACTAACACACCAAGAACAATTCCTTGTGACTCATTAGCAACATATATTTCTCCAATGGAAATTTCAAGAATTTCTACTCATGAGATGCAAAACAGCCAGTGGATATAAACCAGCAGAATGGATGCAGAGATCTGACCAGATTAAAGTGATTAAAACAGGAAAAGGAAGAATTTGAAATGACTGTTTTTAATTACTTGGCAAGGTGTACCCATGGTAAACTACTATTGTTCTTAAAATGTGCATCCTCCTCTTCCTGGGATTCCTGTAGCAAACAAGGTAGCAAGATCACCCCTGTTCCTCCGGGAAAAAACAACAGAAAACGGTCATGTGTGTACTGACCTGAAGGCAATAAAAGAGTGTTGAGTGAAGGCAGCTTTTTTAAGTGCTCTTTGTGGACAGATGTAACCCTGTGGTCTGGAGAAAAGTTCTTTGTCACCATGTATGAATCGGAGGAAGAGGCTGAATGAGCAGCCATCCTCTGCCTGGGAACATGTTCAGTGCATATGTTATCATTTCAGTTAAAGCAAAAGTAGTACCTGCCACAACACAATAAAACATTATTATTCTCATTGTATAACTATGGTTTGACTCATGTCATTCTAATATGTCCTGACTGAGGAGTTTGCCCAGCCAGCAGCTCAGCTGCATATCCCAGGCAGAAAAGCTGAAAGAGACAGGAGATTTACCAGTTTAGGTGTTATTTAGAGCTGTTGCAAGTCATTAGTCATCTCCACAGGGTAAGAGCAGAGGTGAGATCCTGCTCCTAACATGTCAGTGGAGGAGGGTAGCAACTCCTCTCTGACTTGACAAGGGCACTCAATAGGGGTTTTCCTTGTCAGAGTTGATCAACACACCAGGGCAGGAGCCTCATGACTGCAAATGATTATTCAGCAAGAATCAGGCCTGGTTTCCTACTGCAGTTGCTGCAATACAGCTGACAGACTCACACGACGGATGATTTGCCTAGCACCCAGAGAGCCAGCATCAGGGGGTATGATGCTTTCAAACCACATTGTTTGGAAGCAACGTTTGGAAGCAAAAACATGGTGGAAAAACATAGCCAGTAATGGCAAGATGTTCCTTCACAGAAGCCCTGTAACACCTCCTTGGGGAGCTAGAAATGGACACCTGAGGGAAACTCCCTGGGTCTTCATAAAACACCGTAAAACACATAAGCATAAAGCATGCAGAAGAGTATAAAAAGGGCATCCGCAGGATGGTCACCCAGTGCCGGGGACTTAGTGTTTGTGAATGGGAGACTGTTACGTGTCATGGAATCATAGAATCATAGAATCATTAAGGTTGGAAAACACCTCTAGGATCATCAAGACCAACCTTTAACCCAACACCACCATGCATTCTAAACATGTCCTGAAGTGCCATGTCTACATGTTATTTGAACACCTCCAGGGATGGAGACTCAACCACTTCCCTGGGCAGCCTGTTCCAATGCTTGACATCCCTTCCCATGAAGACATTTTTCCTAATACACAATCTAAACTGCCCCTGACTCAACTTGAGGCCTTTTCCTCTTGTCCTATCGCATGTTACTTGGGAGAAGAGGCCAACACCCACCTCACTACAACCTCCTTTCAGGTAGCTGTAGGGAGCAATATGGTCTCCCCCCAGCCTCCTCTTCTCCAGGCTAAACAACCCCAGCTCCCTCAAGCTATCCTCACAAGACTTGGTCTCCAGAACCTTCACCACCTTTGTTGCCTTCTCTGGACACGCTCCAGCACCTCGATGTCCTTCTTGTAATGAGGGACCCAAAACTGAATATAATATTCAAGGTGTGGCCTCACCAGTGCTGAGTACAGGGGCACGATCACTTCCCTGCTCCTGCTGGCCACACTATTCCTGATACAAGCCAGGATGCTGTTGGCCTTCTTGGCCACCTGGGCACACTGCTGGCTCATGTTCTGCTGGCTGTCAACCAACACCCTCAGGTCCTTTTCTGCCAGGCAGCTTTCCAGACACTCTTCCCCAAGCCTGTAGTGTTGCATGGGGTTGTTGTGACCCAAGTGCAGCACCTGGCACTTGGCCTTGTTGAACCTCATACTGTTGGCACACTATTTCAAATGCAATCATGAAGTGAATTACACTTTCCCATGTTTTGTACTTATGATGAACACCTATCTCCTGGACACAGACTTGCTTTCTGCAGATACTAATGCTGTATGCTTGTGTAATCCTACTCCGATACATATGGTCCTAACTCCCATTAATTTCAGTGCAAACAACAATAAAAAAAAAATTCCTGTTTTGGAAAGTGCTGCACAAGGTAAGTAATGAGTATCTGTAGCATTTTATAAACTCAAGGATTATCATACCAGCTTGGAAAGCCTCTTTCCCACTAACCTTCATAATTCATGTGAAACTTACCACATACACCTGGATGCTGCCACTTCCCTTTTTTGATGTTTTGTATTAAGCATTTATACACACTAAGAGTTTGTATATTTAAAGGCCAAGGCTCACCCAAGTAACTACATGAGCAACTATAAAGATTTTCAGAGGAATATATCCTGTTCTAAGATTGAGTTAGTTGTCCCTTCGCTATATTCTTGTAAGAAGCTGTTTATTTGACATATCCGATATCCTGGATGCTAGTCATGACCTGTTACATGAGTCTCTAGGCATATTGGGCTTTTTTCTCTTCTAATTCTCAGATACTTGCAGTCTGCCATGTTTGCTGGTGACCTTTAGATGCTTTTTCTGTCTCAAATACTGAATGATCTAGAGTTACCTCTTGCTTGCCATTTCTTCTCCCTTGGATTTTGTACCTTTGAAACTGGTATTTCAAAAACTGTTCAGGATACAAAAATTAATTTTAGCAATTGTTTATCTCCTTTTTCTCCTCATTCTCAATGGAGAATGTTCATTCTTTTTTTAAATAGCATCCGAAGTCTAGTCTTGCCTCGTCTCAGATATGCTCTCCTGACATATACTAAGCCCTGTTAAGAAGGTGTGGGTTTAGATGAGTTATGTTTCAGAAAAGCATGTTGATTTGGGGATTGCTGTTATTTCCTTTGTTGTCTTTCTTCACTGATGGAAAGCCTTGTATCTCACCTTGCTGGGGCCCAGCAGGTTGGCTGCTGGTGTTGTGCACCTCACAGACCGTGAGCCAGGGGACAGTTTGATAACTACCTTGTGTCTCAACCTCATGGAGAGCACAGACTCTCAGGTACAAGAGGTTAATTGGAACAGATGTTATTTCAGAAATTGCATGATGCCCAGAGATCACATCCTCGCCTCCCTAAGCCTTTTCAGTGGTGTTCGACTGCGTGATCTCTCTTGTTTTTCTCACACTGGGCTCCTTTTCATCTTTTGAATCACTCCAAACAATGGCAATCTTTATAAATACAACAAGCCCTCCTCTTTATATCAGGCATTCTTCTCTCTAGGGATACAAGTGATCTGAGCTGAAGCAAGATGTAATTAAGGCCATTTTTAAAAGCTGTGTGTTTCCCCCTGTATAGCCTTAGCAAAAGTTGTGTCTAATTTATACTTCGGTGGTGTGTTCATACTCTCTGCTGTTTTTGACCTCTTCCTTTGAAAGATGCTTGTATAACTTCAAAGAGGTCTTAGATTTACTTTAAGTGTTCCCAAAAGGGATGCTGTAAAAACTTTTTGACTTCAGACCATTCTGCCTCTCTCAGAGTGGGAAACAGAGACTTCCTCATATCTTTGAAAATCTGCTCTTTGCTGGTTTGAAAGGATGCAGCAGAAGCACCTCTGAGATTACATGCACAATATGTCCCAGTACTACTTCTGATAGTGGGAATGAGCAAAAAATGTTAAGGGCTCCCCCTCCTCCCAGTGAATCATGTCCCAAAGCTCATTATTATGAACAGCAGATAAAGAGGTAAGAGATGGAAACTAAATCTGAAATCATAAACTCATTAACAGACATCTATGACCATCTCCCAGATGGCCATGAATGTGGGCCATCAGGTATTCCTGAATAACTGTTGAGGTCTGAAGTGTGCCATAGGGAAAACAAACATTTCTTCACTGAATACTCCTTCTCAGCAGCTTCATCGTGAGGTTGAAGTTATACAAAGGAAAAGGTGTAAGCAAAGGAATGGAGTTGAGATACATTTGTGGTCTGTCCCACTTAGGAAAAGACTTAGGTGTTGGCCAAACCATCCATTACTGGCTGTAAGGTACTATTACTGAAGTGTATGTTTTGTGTGAGTTCTTCCTTGCCTGTGGGTATCAGCTGAGCTTCAGGTTTATATGTTGCTGGAAAGTTAAAGCCAAGCTACAGCCTGTATAAAACCAGAAGAATTTCCTCTGCCTTTTGTCACAAACTTTCAGCCAATATGTGAATGTTCCTTGTCACCACATCTCTTCCAGCTGTTCCACAGGTGTCTGTCACATCATGGCTTATCTCCAAGCAGCTCTGAAAGTTAGTAGGAAGTGTCCTTCACTCTCTGGCTGGGAATGGGGGAAATCTGTAAACATTCAAGACAAATTTCTCAAATGCAACTCAACGGGACAGAGATACCATGTGACAGTTTTTTAGTATTATTTCCTTAATACAAACACTGAATTACTCTGCTGGCTTCAGTGAGAGTAAGAACAAGAACTTCATAGAGCCTGTTCATCCTGGGATCTGACCCTATTTTCTTGCAAACCTGCTGGACTTGGACAAATCCTCAGGTTTCCTGGAAACCCTGGGACTGTTTCCAAGGATCATTTGCAGTCACTTGAATCAGTTTGAAGTCACATATCTAGAAACAGAACCTAGGCATAGATAATGTGTCCTTCAGTTAGTAGTCAGAAGACCTAAATAAAAAGAAGATAGAAACCATTAAAAATCATATAAAAACATATTAAAAAGGCAGATGCATCCTTATCAAAACTAGTAATGTTCAAGTTCTGTTATTATTTTGCTGATGCCAACAAAAAAATCAGTCCATAAATGGCAAAGGCAGCAATATTTTGGCTATACAATGGAAATAAAAGAGAAAAACAGTTATTACAAATTCTTGCCCACATTCATTGGAAATCTCTTGGAAGATAAATCATAAACACTTTCAAAAGATCTGTTGCAGCACTGAGCTTGACAGCTGTTACTGAAAGTAGTTTGCTGTTGTGCAGGCATTAATACACCAATATTATGGCTTTTGCTTCTTGTAAAAGGTTTTATTGTGTAAAATAGCAGGTGAGGAAGAGGTTTCCTGTAATTATTTAAAGTGAAAGCCTGGAGGTATTTTAAACGCAGTAAAACGGATGTAGGTACTACAAAATTTCGGAGTTAAAAGCAACTGCGTCATTAATGGTATGTTTCAGGGCTGATTTTTACAGATGTGGTCAACACTCAGGCTAACAATGTTTTTAAATACTCTGCTTCTGCTTGAGATGTGTGTTTGCTAACATTGCAAAAACATTGCATTAATGGACAGAAAGGAAAGCCAATTCTGTGGCCTGCAGATACTTCAGCATCTTCAGTGTTGGCAAGTGTTCTTGTATAGCCCAGGACTTTATTGACACAAGAACTTAGTGGACTCCCAAGGATGACAGCTAATTGCAACAGAAGTCTAAACCACTTTAAGGGTAAATTGTTCCATGCAATCTGAAAGGAACTATTGGTCGTCATGGTGGATGGATTGACCCCGAGAGCCAAACATCACTATGTGGATAGGAAGATTGTTATGGTCACACCAGACCATTTGTCCCTAGAAGGGTTCTGTGGATTGAGGAATTCTGAAGGGCAACTTGTTAAAAAACAATGGCAAAACCTACAGTACCACAATTTCACAGCTGTGCACAACACAGTAACACTGATGCCTCCTTCTCATGGAGTAGCTGGCAGGTTAGCTGCAAATAACTAGGGTCTGGTGGTTCATGGGACTATATTAAGTCTGCTAGAGATGTCAGGAAATAATTCTGCTTTACCTGGTGCAACAATAAAAATAAAACTTTCCAGAGATAAAAACTTCCTTTCAGAATAGCACATGACTAGAAATGACACTTGGAATCACTTTTGAATCCCCTTGCTATCTATCATGGGGAAGCTTCACATTTGAAACAACAGCTCATGTATGATCTGGGGGGGAAAAAAGGTGGATGATGAGTACAGACATGAATTGTACTGAGTGCACTAACAAAAGATGGGTTGAGTTTATGGGATAGTCATCCCATAAACTGGTCTGCTGGTCATTCTACAGTTTCAAAAGTTTTCAGGAAGTTTAACATGGCCCCCCCAAAAAACTATAATGCAAGAAGAATTTGAACTTTTGAAGACTATGTGATGTTTGCTTTAGAGATAGATAAAAATAAAACTAGATAATAAAACTAGAGATGTCATGTAGTCCAAACTTTATGCCCCAGGCCAGCAACAGCTTTTTCTTAAAAGACTTATTATAGAGACATTTTCTCATGAACAGACTCTTCCTGTGTGCCACTGTCTATATGTCTACAAAGCTTTCTCTAGTGATACACTGACTTTTTCTTGCTGCAGGGTCAGTGTATTACGTACCCTGTTCACTGCGGACATGGACATCAGATTATTCTCATCTTCACTAGGGTCTTTAATGTACTGGAAGATTGTTATCGTTAGCTCCTATGATTTTTTTTCTCCCTTAGGGTAAACAACAGCAAGCCTTTCAATCTTTCCCATAGGCCATGAGTTCCTACTATTACAAAGAAGGCCTTGGTGAGTTCTGGGAATATGTATCTCTCAAAGGAACCAACATATAGCAGTGTTCTCGTTCTGCAAACCAGAGCTGAAGACCTCAGTCACACACAGCCTGGCCCATGGAAGGCCATGTGGTCATAGGGGCTTTCTAAAGAAAGAAACCTAAATGTGTTGAAGGGAAAGAAAGAAGCTAGGAACAGAAAGCTGAAAAAAAACTGTTCTTGTGTTCTGGGCAACAGGACTTCATCCTGTGCCCTATCAGTATGGCAAGATTACATGACATTAGAAAATGCCATCATCAGCTGCACCTCCGGCAGAAATAACCAGGAGTGTGTAACTCAGCTATTTAGACTGAGAGAGAGTAACAGTAAATTATTTAACTAATATTTGAACTAAAAAATTACATGCTTTTTATTACTATGCTATTCTAGCTAAGGATTTGAAATATTCATATTTCCTCCAGTCTGGGTTGCTCAATGCCAGGCTGTGTTCCCTTGATGTTAACTGATGTGAAGGATTTACCTTTCCTCGATATTAAACAAAATCATGAGGCAGAATTTCTTTAACATAATGCATGGTGGCATCTCCCTCTGGTAATGTGATTTATTATACCCACTCTACATTTTGCAGAATGATGCATGTGACCAAGTGTCTTTAACGAAAAGTGATACCTGGAGAAATGTTTCCCCAGAATAAAGAGTATAAAAGGCAACTGCTGACCTCTTCCCATCTATGGTGATGCATGAGTTTCTCCAACACCCAGTGAAGCATGGAGTTACATTTTCCTTATGTAAACTGAACTAAAATTTAGTGTTTTCCAGAGATCCAGTGATACTTAATATCCATTTCTCACATACAGAATGAAAAACCTGAAGATTAGAGTTCTTTGATATCAGATTATCAATGGTACTACCATTTAATTATATATGTTTAGGCAAGAGAAACCAAGTATCATTGGCATGACACAAACTAATGAAGCCGAGTTTTATTGCTGATCCCTGCAATGCCTTGCTTGATGGCCTTGAAGAGGCAATATTTTTCTCTTTTTCTCACTATAAGAAGACAGTTCTCTGTGCGGGAGTGGAGCTGTTCATTCCTGTATTTCTGATTTTAAAAAGAATGCAATCTACCAAATCTGTAGTGAGCTCCATTGCAAAATTACCAGCTGATGGAGGGATTGATCTCTGGAGAGTCCATTCCACTCTTGCATTTCACCTGCAGGTGCTATGGGCCCAGCCCACCAACTTCATACTGTGATATATCCATCCTTGCCGAACTGCCCGCTAATCTGGGAAACCAGTGTTAAGAGATATTAGACTCTGAGTTGTGATTAATAAAGCAAACCTAGTGGTACCCACTGTCCGGAGAAATTCTTCAACAACCAGTTTCCCTCAGTGTAAAGTGAAATGTAGCCTGGTATCTACCTGTGTAAACCACAGCTGAAACAAATGTCTGGTTTCCATTCTGGTTGCCTCTGAGGATGTAAGAGGTGAATATTGCGCCCTTAGACCAACAGACCTCATTACAACTATCTAACAAAGCAGTGAGACTCAAGGACCCAGCATCAAAACTCCCACAGAGCTATAAGAATTCTGTACTATTTTAGAGAGATATATTATTTCACTGTATGCTCGTTTTCTCTTCCAAGTGTGGGAAATCCCTCCACTGGAGTCTCTTTTATTCAACTCAGTATATGTGCTCACTAAACATGTATATAATGAAATAGAATGAACAATGAGAGAAAAGCATCATTTTTACCCTAATACCATATTCCTCCCATTTATGGTATATTTCCTTATCTGTTTTTCTCCAGGACCATGTTAATCCATCTATTACAGGCAACAATTTGTGCTCTGAAGCCGTATTGCTGACATGAGCAATGTCTGCCAGATGTTTGAACATCAGCTTCTATACCCTCCTGCTTTTCTCCAAAAAGAGTGAAGTTGAATGTCTCCAACATAAAATTTAAGCCTGAAATTCTTTTATGGCAGGTACTAAGCAAGAATGAGTTTTCCTGCCTCTGTTCAAAACAGGAAGGAGGCAGTTAGATAAATTTATTCTCAGAGGTTTTGTGCCAAGCAAAATGAATCTTGTGGTGTTGTGTGGTGCATATGGTGAAGCATCTTTTTTCTAGGTACAATATGAAGAAAAGGCTTTCCTTTCTAGCAGTAAGGAATTTTTAAACTCTTACAAGAGGGGAGGAGAAATCCCTTGGCATACACTGAGGATGGGCTATGGAATTTTCTTTGATCTGAACTAAGGTCTGTATCTGAATTCCTCTAAATTAAGTGATCCAACTTGGTATATTTTTGCTGAAATGATACGATACAAGTAAGCCCAAGCTCCCTTCATGGCAGCATTGTATTAGGCAATGCTTAATATCTAATAAAACATAATTGTCTTAAGCCTCATCCACCTTTTTGCCTTAAAAATATTTCCAAGACTATCTGGCACCCAATTACAGATACAGTAATCTGTTACTTACTATTGTTTGGGGGACCGGTAATATGTTTTATTTTTAAAAACCTTGCTGGCATTCTTCTTAGATTACAAAAGTAAACATTAGGTAAGTCATAGTTTGGGATTTTTTCCTCCACAAACATAAACATGTGGCAAAATTTCTTTGCTGAATGAAAGCAAAGAATCTCTCTGCTGGAGGATATTTGATTTTGTTTGTCTAGAAAGGTTCCCAAACTCAATATCATTTAACACTGCATCATTCTACTCAACATATGGAGACAACATCAAGGTTATTTAAAACTGATTGTATGTTTAGTGTTTGTACAGGGTTGTTAAGGTAGCTTTTTGTCCGCATAGGGCTGTCAGCTGCACATTCCATTACCTCTACTTTGCAGCGCAATAAAGTAGATTTTCCTGTCCTCCGGTGTTTTCCTGGTCTCCAATCAGAATTCCCACACTGCTGGTAATGTAGCAGGTTTATCCTGATCATAAAGTGAATATACACAGGGTGATTTCTGCTGTATGGAGACTTTATTCATCTTATGGGAAAGATAATGCATATAATATTAATATATGAATGCAATGCAGTATCTAAAGATATATATCCCCAGGAGGCAATTTATCTGAAGGGCTGTTTTTCTGGTGTTCATTCATTTGTGGGAAGATGGTATTCCCAGACTGAAAATTAAGCAAATGAAGGGACTTCCCTGGTGCAAAGTGATGGATGATGATTTTGTTGCTACTGTCAAGAGATGCATTAGACTAGGTTTCTCATTCTGAAAACGCTAGATGAAAAGGGATTAATTTCATGACCATTTGGGAGACCGAATTTCCATTCTTAATTATAAAATGATGCCCTATTATAATTTTCTCTGAGGTACCTTGATGATTGAAGCTGAGTTACTTGACTCAGGGACACAAAGAGGTTCCAGAAGGCCCAAAGGCAAAACTTGAGGTACATGATTTACATAACAGGATGTACCATACTATGAAAATCCAAGCTCCTTTCATGACAGGACCCAAGGCAAACTGCCACCCTGGCCTTCTGCCTCCCTGCCTGTCCTGCTAAGAATTCCTTTTTGCAAAACATCTGCATGTTGGGAATTGGAAAGCAAGTGCCATGATCCAAAAATACAGTCCGCCTGAGAAAGTATGGAATAAAACTTCCCAAGTCTTTCCTTGCTGTGTGTCCCTGTACTTTTCCAAGACTGACATATGTTTTTATATGAAATATTTTATATACCACATCACTAATTTTTCTACCCAAGACAACCAGTTTGCATTGTTAATCTGTTAACCTTTTGCTCAGAAAAGGGCTGATGCCTAGGTTGAAGTTCTCTGAAATCAGGCAAAACATCAATGGTGGGACTTGACTGATGGAATACGGTACCATTTTAGAGACACTAAGCTATCCTATACAATCCTCCAGTTGCAGCCTTAGCAGGCTGCAGACCCATGGGCCCAGCGCCATCCCCGCCAGGACTCTGAGGATTTAAAGTAGCACGAGACATGCCTGTCTGAACGCAACTGAGTCTGGTTCTCATAAAGATAGTGATAGGTCTGAGCCAGGGGTGGTACTGAAAGGGGGAAAGTTCAGCTTTTTGGCATTGCCATTCCATGTCACTGCCTTGGCATCATCAGAAACATATTCAGCCTATGTGATATTCCCTGATGAGAAGCACTGGTGAGATCTAAGGCTGCGACTCATGAATATGTCCTGACTGAGAGCTATTTTGTAGCTTTGAGGTTTGGGGATTTTTTTGTTGGCATTAGTTTGCGTAACAGGATTGCCTGAGTGATAAGTGACAGTTGTGTTGATTTTAGCAGGAGTAAATTATATTAACTTATAACACTGAGTTTCTCTCTAATGTAATATGATGCGATGCGAGGATTACCCAACATAAACTGATGCTTAGGTCTGGATTTTCATGAAACTAATGGATACGGCTACACTTCCCTGAGAGCCAGTGATGGATGAGGTCAGGTTTCACTAATGTTCTCTGATGTATGGTGCTACATTTGTTTAATATAAACTAATTCATGTCAGGGAGTATCCTTGACTCGGTTTAATATATGAGACTGGGTTCTTCCTTTTTGGGAATACACAGACACCTTTTTTAGCTGTGCAGTCACAAATGATGCTGTATTTATCTGTGTTCAGAGAAACTCATTCTCATGCATCACTATATATTAAGGAGTTGCAGGTTTTTTGTACTACAGTAAAACCTAGCTAGATGCATAAATAGCTATCAGCAAAAAATGAGGTTGCTCCATTATTTACGTCAGTAACACCAGCTTACAAGCAACATCTTTTGTCAAGTAGGCCAGTCTCACACAGGCCTAAATAATAGAGGGAAAAGTCATTTTAGTAATTGTTTTACTGCACATTAGCAGTTTTCTTGGATATCCAGAAATAATGTAATATGTTTCTTCTTAGGTTAGAAGCAGAGAGCCCTACGGTTATATAGTAGTTATTCTCTGCAGCCCTCAGTCTTATTCATCATCTGTTACTGGTAAATCTCTGTCATTTAGGATGTTTTACATTATCAGACGAGTACAGATTCTTTTTATATCACAGAAAAAAAGCATTGTGCATTAGTGATTTCAAGCAAAAAGAAAACTAATTGCAATAAGCTGCAGTATTTTTTTCCTGTCTCAAACTTAAATGGTGTTCTGGTTTTGACTGGGATAGAGTTAATTTTCTTCACAATAGCTAGTATGGGACTGTATTTTGGATTTGGGCTGAAAACAGTGATGATAACACAGGGGTGTTTTTGTTATTGCTGAGCAGTGCTTACACAGAGCCAAGGCCTTTTCTGCTTCTCACCCCACCCCACCAGTGAGTGGGCTGGGGGTGCACGAGAAGCTGGGAGGGGACACAGCCGTGACAGCTGACCCCAACTGACCAAAGGGATATTCCACACCATATGACGTCATGGTCAGCATATAAAGCTGAGGGAATAAGGAGGAGAGGGGTCACATTCAGAGTGATGGTGTTTTGTCCTCCCAAGTAACTGTTACGTGTGATGGAGCCCTGCTTTCCTGGAGATGGCTGAACACCTGCCTGCCCATGGGAAGTAGTGAATCAATTCCTTGTTTTGTTTTGCTTGTGCACGTGGCTTTTGCTTTACTTATCAAACTATCTTTGTCTTGACACACACGTTTTCCCACTTTTATTTTTCTGATTCTGTCCCCCATCCCAGCGATGGGGAGTGAGTGAGTGGCTGGGTGGTTCTTAGCTGCCAGTTGGGATTAAACCATGACAAATGGCTTCGTCAAAATGCAGTTTTCTTTGCTCAACTCCTATCAGGGAATTGAGGCCTCAAACATCATTGAGCATCAGAGAAATCCATCTCCGCATGTTTCTTTTTACATAAAGGGACAGGTGAGACATTTTACACACATAAAGTCATTGTAACTGGGTTTCAGCTGTTGAGACTTCCACACTCTGGGTCTGTCAACAGTTACCTTGAATAATGGAATTTTTATAGGATAAGTGAGTAAAATTTAAGAAGTCCGAAACTGTTTCTGTGTCTGGGTAATACCCAGGATCTTACTGTTATTAGGGTTTATTATGGATTTAGTCTACACTAAAACCTTTTGAATAAATTTTTGTGGTTACAACTGCAACTGACACCTTTCTCTGACCCTCAAGGCCTGGGTCTCACCACTGGGTCTCACCAACGGTGACACCTTCATGCTCTGTCTCAGCCTTTTGACAAAGTAGCTGTGGAAGTCCTGCTCCCATAGGACCTCCACTCAGACCTCTCTACACAGTCAATACTGAGTATAGACTTTACACACATCTTTACATTTCTCTTTCCGCTGGGTGTTTCAGGTTGATTAATAGTAGAGAGTCTTCCATTTCATGTTAGTCCACAAGAATCCTGAGTTCAAAAATGGTGCACAAAGTACATGCCCATATCAGTTTCGCAGTTACCTCAGCCTCATAAGAAATTATATATTTTTTGGATGCTGGTAACTTCTGTTCTCTGGGGACTCAAGTGAGGGAGATGCCCAAACTGTGCAACACAGTGGCTGGCAAAGTTATCCAGGCTAGTGCCATACAAGCTAGTTCTGGAATAACAAGCAATTTAGTCACGCAGATATCGCATGATTAAATAACACTGCTGAGGGCTGGTTATCATTAAATGAGATGGAAAACACAGTTAAAATAGCTCTACTGCTTCCAGGCCCATGTTAGTACCTCTTTCCAGTGCTGCATCGTGCCATGCCGGTGTGGCAGCAGGTACAAACTTACGCCAGGTGTCTTTGCACAGAATTCATCCTGGGTATATGTCTCTTTCCTGTCTTTGCATGAGACATCAGTGATGATACTCATCACTGTGAAGTTACCCACTTCTATAATTATGCCTACTAGGATGAAATATGATTTCATTTGGATGTTCTTATCAGTTCTTTGGAAAATCCCAGCCTCATACAACGTATATGATGGAAAGTAACTGCGTCTCACAGTTTATCTTGGAGAAACACAGATCTAAGTTTCCATTTTTAGTGTGAATATGGGATGTTGGAGAAACCCAACCTCTTTGGATCTGGAAAAGGGTCCACATGATTTTAAGCAAAACAGTCAATCAGTTGCAGTTATCTTCAGCCAGGAAGTCACTGGCATGATACCACTGGCATTACTTTAAGCTGTGCATCATTATGATTATTGATTAATTTCATAACTCAATAACCTCAAGCTCACACAACTCTGCTATATACCAAGGTTCTCTTACCTGCACTGTTCTACTTCTTCAGAAGGAGGTGTAGCAAGCTCTGTGTATGGTTCTACATCTCACCTCTTTACACCTCAATTTTACTGGGCGTTTAGGCATTTGCCATTGTTTGATCTGGAAGGAACTCAAGTTTCAGCATTGTTCTCAGGAGAAACAGGCGTGATGTATCACCTTACATTAGGGAAATCCAGTTTCCTGCAATAACTTTAAATCAAGGGATCCAGATACTGAATGATTCATGCAACAGAGCTTTCCTGGAACAAACAGCTGCATGAAGGAGGGTTTTACTGATTAAGTCTGATGAATGATGTTCTGGCTTTTATGTCTACAATGATCTGTGAGAGCTGGTGTTGTGAAAGAAAAAGGTGCATCAGGCTGGGCTTCTTAACAGACAGTGATAAATGTTATTTCTTCCATATTACATGAATTGTAGAGAAAGTTTTATGGCTGTGAAAGAATTCAGGTGGCTTGGGGTTCGGTTTCTTTTTTTTCGTCTTATAAAGTGCTATGTCTTGCTACATTTCTCAAATTTGAAAAGCACATATGAGGTCAGAATAAACTGCCAGTATCTGCTGCCTTTTTGTCTCAGAACATATGATAATGTGTGCTGTTAGGCGTTTAGCAGAACGTAACTCCAACTTCTTCTCTGTGTGATGGAGCAGCGCGGAAAGGGCCGGGCCACCGGCTGAGAGCCCGGCGGCGGCGGCAGCATCTCTGTGGCCGCAGCATCTCGGTGGCCGCAGCATCTCGGTGGCCGCAGCATCCCGGCGGCAGCAGCATCCCGGCGGCAGCAGCATCCCGGTGGCGGCGGCAGGGTGGGCTGCTCCATTCGCCTGGCTGTGCTGACCTCTGCTGGTGCTTCCCAGAGGCACGACGTTTTCCCTTTCTTGGCTTATTTTCAATCATCTCGCATCATAGTAGGACAGCGATGCTTTTCTTTCACGAATCCGTTCAGGTTTTGGTCCACGATGCGAAGAAGTAATAACTCCGTTTCTGTTGTTGGCGTGCTCTGAGGGACAGAAGCACATCCTCAGATCAGCTCTTCTTCGTTGATCTGCTCCTCAACCGTGGACAGAAAGCAAGTAAACTTCCTGCTCTCCTTTCCCCAAAAAGCCATCATCCCACGTGCTCTGTGATAACTCAAGGCAGGGAAGCAGGGCTTGGGCTCTGCTGGGAGCCAGGCCCTCCCTCCTTACACTCACCTCCATTCCTATTCAAAGATTGCTATTTTACTCTATTTTTAATTCTGAGAGTTATGCTTGCTTTATAATGCTTTGGTCATCTGTGTCAACTGCTGTGTTATCACAGTCTCTAGACTTTTCCAGTTACTCCTTTCCTATTCTTAATTAGAGCAGCTTTATTCAGTTGAACAAGCTTACTGTTTAATCTGACCTTTTCATTCATGCAGTAGTTCAAATGTTCAAAAGAACAAGATTCATCCCTAGCTAACGGTTTCTGTCTGGCAAAATATTTTAAAGCTCTGCATAGATACATTCAACGTGTCAGACATTTTCCAGGGCCCATTTTCAGTAAGATTCATGGCATTTTCTCTCCAAGTACACAAAGAACTGCCTTTCAATGTCTGAAAAACAATTCCTGATGACTCTTCACTGTGAATTCTGCATATGTAAAGCTCATATGAAGCCTGAGCAAGGACTGCAGGTTAAACTCCAGAAGGATTTCAACAGCTCTACATGGACTTACTTTGTGAGTGCGTGTTGTCTCACACCTCTCTTCTGAGTAAGGCACCCTGACCATTTCAGTATTTTGGACACAGGTCTTGTAGGTGCCTCCTGTGAAACCAAACTCAATTCCTTCCTTCACTTGAGAAACTGAAGTCTTCATCTCCCTGCAGCATGACCCAGGGAGGAGCTGGGTACCAGGTCTCAGCACCTTTTCTGCCAAGGTTGTTCAGCAGTGCAATGAAGAATTCAAGATTGACTGTGCAAAAAAAAAAAAAAAAAAAGAATATCTTGTAATCTGGTGGTTACCCATTAGGTAATGCCTACATTTTTAAAATGAATTTAGTGCTTCAGGATTTGACCTCTAATTAACATCATTGTCCTTTGCTGTTACCTTTGAGTGCTCTGTTTTATTTTTGGATATTCTCTTTGGGCCTTTCTTCACAAGGAAACAAAGTGTTATTAGCTTGTGTTAGTTTAAAAAAAAAATAAAAGACCTCAATTTTTTTTTTTTTTTTGGTTATTAATGGTAGGAAAGAAGTAGACTTACAACCAAAACACTAATAATTATCAAATAGCATTTGTATAATGATCTGTTCCTAAATTATAACCTCGTTTGTCTTTTGACCGTACAATTGCTCTTTCATTTCAGTTTCCCAGAAAGAATGATCTTTCTCCCCATCCCTTGTTTTAAGTGGCCATCCCTTCATTCAGTTGTCACATGAGTAAGGATAAGGCTGAATCAATTAATCAAAGGCTTCCAGAGGAACACTGAGCAATGTAATGGTTGGTTAAACCTGGCTTTCAATGTAGAATTCAGCTTTAGAAATTCCGGAGTAGGTGTTTTCTTTTTACAAAAACAACATGGAGGCTGAAAAACAGTTTTTTCTTTTAATTTTCTTTTATGTCACCATTACCTTGGATCAAACTGAAGAGCTGCAATAAAAATCACGTCTGTAACCTCAACTTTTGAGGTTTGCCTGTTAAAACATGATACTACCACAGGCTTCTGGTTTTGCACTTGTAATTGAGTGCAAGAGTAAGGAAAAGGCAAGAAAGAAGAAAACTTCTAGAAGGGTTAATTAATGATTATGTAAACAGCAAATCCTTGTCACAGCTCTGCACTAATGCTCTGTTACAATGGTTGAGTGTGTACTGTAGCAAGGTCCAGGTCTGGAAAATGGTAGCAAGCCAGCTCCTTACCAGATTTCTAGTTAGAGACTTCACTAGATCTTGAGAAATTTCATCTTGAATGAGTGATGTAAAGGAGGACATTGCAGTCAGAGAGTGCTGAACAGCTGAAGGCCCTGTTGACACCTGGGAGGATGGGAAGCAGAAACGGGCCCTTGTTGAGCCTAGAGCTAGAGGAAGGAAATTTTGGACAAGAGATGAGATGGAAAATTTCTTCAAAAAATGGGACACTTCTCTGATTACTACACTGAACTCAGTGCTTGAGGACTGGAAATGTATGTAGAAAAACACCAGAAAGCAAATGAGAGTAGTATCTTGAGCCATATCCTCTTTCCCAGAGGACTTCCAAATGGATGAATCTGTGATATCTTCCTAAAGATTTCATTGGACTTAATCTCCTCTATATTATGCACTTGATCTCAAGCAACAGCAGTTTACATTTAAAACCAAAAAAATTCTCAATTTCTTTATAATCTGAATGCAGGAAAGTACTTCAGCTGCCACTGAAAGGCAATGTTATGTTCTTAAAATGCTTTTTGAGAGCTGCATTAGCCTACTTTAAAAAATTGTGTCTACTCAATTTAACAGTATCTGATTTCAATTTTCTTATGTATAGTTAATAGGAGCTAAATACCCTATGTACCTTAATCCATTGGGCCAAAGCACAGAGAGGATAGAGCATACAGACTGATCACAGTACCACAGTCCAAAGCTGAGTGTAAATATTACTTCTGTATTTTTAGATGGGCCATGCTTTTATTTAGCTAATAGTGTTCATCAACAAGTCATGATACACTGAAAGCAAGAATGGTCTTTACGCTCATTTGCTTTCTGGTATTAGAGGGGAAATGATTTTTCATGGCTCAGTAAAGATAGTAATAATTACTGACAGGTTTATAACAATTCACAGAGAAGACATTTGCTGGTGTTGGTTGTCAAATGTAGGACCACAAGCAAATGAAATGAATCAGAACAATAATTCTTGTGTTGTTTCTAAGAAATTTGAAAACAGAGAAAGTGGCAAGGTGACTGCTGTATGAGGAACAAAGAAGTGCCATAAAATCAAATTAGTTTGGAAAGCATCTGGAGGAGTGGCTGTCTACTGTTCTGCATCAACTGGATCAAGCACTCAGTCATTCCTGACAGATGTCCATCTTACCTGTTTGTAAAAGGCTTTCAGTGATGCACACTCCATAACCAGGAAACCTATTCTTGGCCTTTAGCAAGATAAAGGTTTCCCTAAAATCTAACCTAAAGCTCCCTTGCTGTATTCAGGCACTCTACTTCTTTCTACCCACCTTTGAGATGAAGAACAGATTTTTCTGTTCTTTCTGGCACCAATATTTTATATTTTCCACACTGTTATAATATCCTGTCTCTTTTTCCCCCACCCTTCATCATCTTCTCTTCTTTAGGCTATCAGTCTCACTTCACATTGTTTTACTTGTTTCACAGACTTCTGACCATTCTTGTTGCTCTTCTCTGAGCTTTCTCAGTCCAGATTTCCCTTGGAGTGCAATACCTGAACCTGGACACAGTGCTCCAGCTGAGGTCTCAGTATGGAAAAAACCAAAGCTCCTACTTGCAGACTTTTCTCTAGTTTGCAGTACATGTTTCCCTGTTCTTTGATAACATGCCAATGCTGAATCATAGTCAGCTCACAAACCGAGACCCTTTTCTAGAGAACTGATACTAAACCAATCAAGGTTAAAGTAAAGTAGTTAATCTTACCCTATAAACATATTTTAAATTACTTCTATCTAAATCCAGTATTTTGCACTTTTTTTCTATTGCTTTTATTCTGTTTTCACTGCTTTTCTCTGGTCTATTAAGACAATTTTCGAGTCAGTTTCTTTTTTCCCCTAGTGCTTCCTATCTTGACGTTATCTGAAAGCTTAAAAAACCCCATGTTATTCTTTATTGGATCATCCAAACTATTAACGAAAATATTGAATAATACCAGGCCCTTGCAGAACTGAACTCTATATATCCTTGGATTTTGGCAGGGAATTGCTCAGCTAACTAAACTCTAAATAGTGTGTTTTCTGGGCGGGGTTGTATCTTCTCTATACTACATACATTAAATCTTGTTTCCTTAAAATGGCATGAGAATCAATGTCAAAAGCTTTGCTAAAGCTGCCATATATGATAACCACTGTTTCCACTTTTAAGGCCTGGTGTCCTACAGTAAAGTAAATGAGATGGGTTTGATATGATTGGTTAATGAGAAATCCATGTGGATTGTTCCTTGTCTTCTTATGTTCCAAGCATTAACGAGTATGTCTGGTGTTACAGTGTCACAGTCACCTTCACAAATTCTAAGGAGTCACAGTTGGGAGATCCTGTGAGTCAGTGCTCTAGGTACTAACGGGGGGATCTGCAGCTCACAGGGCCCTCTAGTTTGAAAACACCCTCTAAGTACTAACCACTCTGCTCTAGTATTGCCCAAAGTTATGTGTATACAGCAACATGACAGAAAATTATGTATTACATATTGTCAAAATTTTGTCATATGCTTTTGATAGGATACAAGTTTCATGCATTATCAGTAACATTACAGATTCTCTTTCAGCTAAGAAAAAAATGAAAGATTTGGTTTTAAAAGGACTACTTTTCTCCATCTCCATTGATTTCAATCTGTTTCTGTTAGATGTATGTTACTTTACAACTGCAAAGAGAATAGCTCTTTTTCTGCCTGTTTTCATTAAATTAATGAAATTGTAATAAGAATATTTTAAATTTTACCCCTGAGCTTCAATCTTATGTTCTAAACTTCAATAATGTAACATCAGTTGCAGCACATATTTTCAACCAGATTTCCTCAACTGCCAAAGAGTTTCAGAATTCCTAGAGGTATTTAATTTTGATAACTCTAAAAACAAGGAGGTGTAGTTGCCTGTTCCCACAAGACGACTGTCTCCACACCCTGCAGATGAAAGGGTCACAGCACATTTTCAAGTTACTATGAGTCACTATGTATGCTAGGTGAAGATTTCCCAGATGCTGTTCTTAAGGACAGTGAAGATATGGGCTATACTTTGAGAGCCTGAATGCTATACAGAAATACATGCCTCTCTCAGTGTGTCAGCAGTTTTTTACAGTGTGACCATTAAAACTGGAGTGACCTGATCATGTACATGTTGATGCTTTAATTATAAGACAATTTGCAACAAAGAACTGATGAATTCTTTGGTTATAAATGCATTTCTTCTCTAAAAAAGCAGACAGGTGGGGTATGTTAGCAATCCAATCTTTGTCTGGAAATCAAAATTATTCGCGTTTGACTAACCCTTAAATGCTAAGGGCTAAATATAGGTTTCTTATTCCCTTTGAGACCATACTGCCCTCAATAACTTTAAGAATTTAGACCTCTGCCTGATTATCCCTTAACTTAGACAGAATAAGACAATAGTATTACATTTAAAGTCTATCAACAATTTGGGACACACGGAAATTGATAGCAAAAGCCTTTGATGAGGGCAGGGTTGTAATCAATGCCTAATAGTGGAGCTAAACCAATATGAGAGAAGGGAAAGACCATTGATTTAATTTCTCTGTCTGATGTTTTGATAACATCATGGCATTAACTTCAGCAGAGCTGGGATCTGACAGTGAATCACAACACTGGTCATTTGGGTTATTTACAGTAAGCCAACAGGAAAAAGTCACCCCATTAAGAAGCAGTGCTTATAACTTCCAGTTGTTTTTTCATGTCATCTAAATCTTCATAAACCTAGTTTCCTTTTAGGCTTTCAGTGGTTGAAGTTTATGTCTAGAAGTGTTCATAAAGCAAACCTGAAAATAGAAATTTTTTTTTAAGTGTTTAAAATTTCAGCCAAGCAGAAGAAATACATGTGATGGGAGGAAGGAGAAATATGAAAAGCTGCTCAAATAGTTGCTGCCATAAATGTGCCTTCAGACCATGTCTTCAGTGCAAAATGCCAGTGTTACAAGGGGTACAAGACGGTTTGGAGTGGCTCACTCCTGCACTGCTGTGGGCTCAGGCTACTCTGCTGCAGAGCTGCTGGTGTCTGCATGATGTGTAATGCGCTCTGGGCCACATAAGGCCCTGAGTTGTCTCCATGTTTCTGGGGAGGAGGGGGTCAGTTCAAAGTGCTAAACTATACATGTAGGCTGCCCCCATGGCCTGGGGAGACACTCAGGAATGTGCTGAGGACAGTTTGTCTGAATATATCCTGGCTTCCATGTATTTTGGTTCACCCTCTGCCTGCACCCCAGAGTGAACAAGAAAGGAAGACTGGCTTATGCCCCAAACTTGTCCCTGAAGGGCTTGTCCCCAGAGAGCAGAGAGCTCAGTCATGAGGGGCTTATGAGGGGCTGGAAAACAGAGCATGGATGTATCTCCCTTCTGTGAGGGCAGGGAAGCCTGGCACAAACCAGTGCCCTTCCTTCACCACACCACATGGGATGAGATGCTGCTGAGTCAAAAAAAAACCGGACCATTTTTCTCAACGGCCGTCTCAGTTTTGCAAAGCAGTTGGCAGTGCTGTGACATGACAAAGACTCTGTCACTGAGATCTGCCTACATGAAAGGTACATTAGTTCCTGCCCCCAAGGAAACTTGATGAAGGTGACCTTAAATGCCTTAAATACCAGCTCAGAGCTCAGGCACCATCTGGAAACAATGAACTGGTAGAGGCTGAGGTGCTGATGCACCGAATTAACGCAGGACCCAGGTGCTGACATGTTGCTTCCAGCTCTCCCTCAGCCTTGGTGTGTCACACACACCGCTTTCCACAGTGGGGATACTGCATTCTCAGGGGCTGGGGACTGCTGGGCTGTCATGTTCACTGCAGCTGGAGCTGAGTGAGAAATGGTTAGGAATAAGAAACTGATTTGCTTTTCCATAATATATTTCTCCAAGATTTTTCGACTTCTAGGTCCTCTTCAGCGTATTCCTTACTCTCATCAGTTTCTTAGCTTTGTTCCTTTTAGACTACACGTATTTTCTCATGTTTATTCTGTATTTGTTTCATTCAAATTAAAGATTTTTTCATTATTTTTGCTTTCCATTTGTCCAGTTCAATTTATTCTGCTTTCATTTTTTCCTTTTCTTTTGTTTCATCTCAGTCTTCCCCTCCTCCTTTCTATCACCATATTTACATTTCTCTTTCAAGGCCCACTTTCTATAGCCCTCCTCACATAGTCCCTGGACACACTGTCCAACCCCCATATCAATCCTTTTTCTACTTGTAACCTTTTGTCCTTTTACTGTTTTTTTCCCTTCCAATGCATATTTTCTCCCCCTTCTCACATCCAGATGTTTTTCCTTCTCTATCTCCAGCTGTGTGAATAAATGACTTTTTTGTTTGTTTCAAGGAAGTTCAGTCAATCCTGAACAAAAGTATTCATGTTTTTCAGGAAAGCGAAACTGCATAAATGATCATTTTTTGGTGAATGTCTCAAGTAGAATAAACTACTTGATCTTTGAGAAATTTTTAGTAAATAAGAGTTGAAGTAAATTTGTAAATGCTGGAGTGACTAAAAAAAAAAATCAAAGCCTTTTAGATTTTGGGAGTGGAGATGAGGTCAGGGCAAGTAGCTTTCCATTTCTTTTTTGTCAGGAGTAAAGGGAGGATTTCTAACCTGAATAACTTCAGGAGATCCTACTACACCTTCAAAGCATATTTCTGTTGATCAAAAGTAATGTTTTGGGAGCAAAATCATTTTGGCTAAAAAATTCATTCTGGCCCTAATTTCCATGTCCTTCTCTTTCCCTGTCCAGTATGGTTAGGTGCAAACAACATGGAGGTGTGGTGCACCTTTTAGCTGATATTTAGATGTTACTTTAAAAAAAGGAGTTGATCTCTTCCCAAGCAGGGACCATCAGCTGTACTTTTGTGGATATCCCAGTCCTTAGCTTCCTGGAACAGCAATTAAAAGATATCCCAGCTCGCTTAAAAATCTTGCATCACATCAAAAACACGGAAGATTCTTACTATCAACAGCATTATTTTAAAAAGGGCACAAATGTATTTCTTGCAAATGTTCTCCTGCACTTAAATACACAGAGGCAAAACATTGGTCTCAGGTGAAGGCTGCAAAGTGAAAATCAGCAGCTGAGGACAGCAAGGCTCTGCCCTCACACACGCAATACGATTTCTAGTGATTTGGATGGCAGCCACATCTGGGTACCTGGGAGAAAAATACGGCCCAGACACAGCCCCTAACGTCGTGGTTTTTCTGTCCATTGTGCCCAGATTACAATTAGCAAAAAGATTTTGTGGGAGAGGAGGGGAAAGAAGAGGAACCTGCCAATGAGAAGATATTCTTTGCTCATAAATCCCAATGCATTGAAACACAGATTAGACCCCTGCTTTCTTTTTAACCAGCCCCTGCCTTGAGTTCACTCAATCCTGAAATTTGCTGAACTGTTCAGCTCATGTCTACCCTGCAGTAATGAATTGGCAGGCCTATTTCTAACGGTGATTAATGAAGCTTTTCAGAGGCAACCCATTATTTGATCCAAAGTTAAAACAGTGGTTCATCATTAATCACTACAAGACACAGGGTCACAGATTCATAATTCTCAGCAAGCCCATTTCATTAAGGGTCCCACTCTTTCTTTTGTTAAGCCGGGGCTCCCCTGTCTCCCCACCCCTCACAGCCGCTTTCCTGGCACTCTGTTTCCAGGTCCATTCGAATAAGAAGTCACACGCTCTCAGGGATATTTTTCAGGCTCCGAAGCTACATCATCTTCTTCTAGATTTCAAAAATTCCTCTTCCCATAGAAAAATGTCTCCGATTATCAAATATGAGCCAACATTGGCACCCAGTGGCTGAACAGATTAATCACAGATATGTATTCCCTTGTGCCCACCTATTCTATTCTTCAAAGACAGGTTTTCCTCTGGGATATATGTGGTACTCTTGCACAACCTTCCAGCTGTAGGCCATCTAGTCCTCGCTGTGAAGTAGTTATGCTAAGAAAAGAGAAGGAAAATGCATGTTGTGGCTGGTTCTTCCCTCTGCCAGGGCCTGTCAAAATCACTCCACAGAAGTCACCGGGTGGGCCTAAGTATCACCAAGGTACATGGGGTGAGGAGCCCTATGCTAACCCCTGGGAGGCCATGGCACCCACACAATGTCATCTGGCACCCAGCAGATATACTGGCTCTGCCTCTGCAGGTATTGCCTGCTTGGAGAAGGGATGCACATGAGTTTGTATGTCCTGCTGCCTTGCAGACCTGTAAGACACTCATAATGATATGACCAATGGCCTTAGAAAAAGTCATATTGAGCCTTTTGCCTCTAAATTATCTTCCTGAACTTGACAGAAAAGCTGGATGGTGGCTGGCATGTAAAGAAGGGGGAATCCTGAACCATAACTGTTGCAGACGGTGCCAGTGAGGCATTGACTCTGCCTTATGGACATTCATTGGCAGCACCTTGTCACAGCCCCCAAAACATACAAAGAGTGCCTAATTCTTTGCTCTAGCCACCTTGCAAGCAGCAGGAGCATCAGCAAAGGGGGATCAAATACTTCCAAAGGTGTTTCAAAATCAGAAGGTAAAGGGCAGAAAGGAATTTTCCAATAATTTGCAAAAGCCGCTGTTGGCTCTGGGAAAGCTGAAACATTTCATTAGCAAACAGAAAAGTAGTTTACTGAATTCATGTAAAAATGTTAAGGCATAAAATTCTTTAATGCATAGAGTGTATATAACCTATATTCAATGATTCAATAGAATAATATGGTAGGGTAATTTGTGCACAAGTATAACGTGAAAATAAAATATAAAGTTCAAATAAATCTTTTTTGGCCTTGTAGAAATGGACAACTTGGCTTGATCCCATCAGAAGAACAGCTGTGGAATATTCTGTTTAGTCCTTTTAGCCAGAACAAACTTCTCCAGTCACTGAATTGAAAATGTTTCATCAGCTTTAATCATAATGTCTCTAATCAGAAGAAAAACTAAGGCACGGAGGAGTAAATGGCTTCTTGTTCAAGGCTACACAGAAAGCTATTTGAAGAATCGTGAACCACCCTCCCTGCAGGGCAGTGCCCCTTCCAGCACTTATTATGACCACATCCATACAACTGTAGTGTTAATTAATGAGAAGCAGTATTCAGGTTTTTAAACAGTGCTTTACAGTACCCTAACCCATTTGAGAATCCATGTTTTATTTTCATTCCTACCCTGTTCCATTCACCTCCAACCCATTAAGCAATATCATAGACATGGAAGGCAGCAAGATGCTAGTGCCTTCCACTGGCAATCCCAGCAAATGCTGCATGGGATTGAAAACTACCTGAACACAGATGTCCATTGGCTTACAAAATCGAATGCATCTGTACACCAAAAGGAAAAAAAAATGCATTTTACTAATCAAATCCAAAAATAGTATTAAAAAATCCCTCAAACACAGACACATAATTTCGAAGAATGTATCACAACTAAAATTAAAATTCTGTATGAAGAAGAGCCATGTTAACTAATTTTCCTTTCAGTCTGAGAAACTTGCTTCCCAGCAAGCTGCAGCCAAGGCTGTAAGCTATGATGTACAATAGCATGAACAATGAAAGACATTTCCTAAACCTGCTCCATGGGCACACTGAGTAGGGCTGCTGAGATCATGATCAGATTTTAAAAGAAAACAACTAGCATAAGAAAAAACAATACCCGTTCTGCCTGCCTTCGACCTTGCAGCTAGACTGGAGAGCTTTCCTGAAGCTGTGAGCTGGTAAGAAGAACCCTCAGAGAACAGTGGCCCAATGTCCCACCAGACCAGAAGTCCTCTCCTAGGTGATGTCTGAGTTGGAGATCTGGGCTGGCCCTGCAGGAATCGCAGGAATATGCTGGCTATGACTGCTCAGTGGGGTGCTGCTGTCTGTGCACAACCTCCTGCCTCTCCAGGACAGCAATGTGTGATGCTAAATGTTTGGGTGCAAGCAGTTACTTGCAATCAGACATCAGGTAATGGTCTGTGGCCAGAGCTTAGACAGGAGGCACTGTGTGTGTATAAGCCTGTCTATGGGCATGCACATAAGGAAACATTACCGCTTTGCAGAAGTGCCCAAAAATACCCAAGCTTTGCCTTCAAACTACCAGAAAGGGCTGCCGTGCACACAGACTCCCCTCACCTCAGCCCCTTCCTGCAAAGATGCTTTGTAGCATGCAGCTACCTGTGCCTCTGCACCTCTTCAGCCTTCGCTCGCTGTCTCAGCCTTTCAACAGCACCACGTTACCGGCAGTCGGAGGTGTTGATGCGATATTGGCAGCTGCTCACTGGGAAACAGGCCGGCACTCCCAAACACGGAAAGTTCCCAAACTCACCCTTTTTTATTGCTGGCGATTAGGCACCGCGTCTGCTCAGCTGCTGCTGGCTGACACATTAGCCACACCTCGAGGACACAGCTCTGTGGCTTGGCATTGCCTGTATGTATTTGGAAGAGGTGCTTTCCTCTAAGCTCCGCAAGCTTACAGAAGGCAGAGGGAATGTTTCCTTCCCCTCCCCCCCCCCCCCCCCCCCTTTATTTTCACAGGCTTTGCTCACGAACTGATTGGGAATACTCGGTGGGAATATATTCTCTGTAAGTAGTTTTTTCTTCTGCCTGACTCCTCTGTGCAGCCAGGAATGCAGGATTTATGAAGCCAGAAAAAGATTATTCAAAAGAAGCCTGTCCCTTTAGCACCAGAAGTTAAGATATTCGTCTGGGCTGAAGGAGATCTCAGTCCTGTCCCCTTGGCATTCATGCAATCTACATTAGATAATGAAGTAAAACCAGCCATGTTCTGAAGACCACCTACTCAGCTGCCACCCAGCCTCCCCATCCATCCATTACTGATGTATCGGCCTGAGCTTTCTTCCCGTTCCCAGCTGGCCCTGCCACACAGGACCCGCCAGCAGGAGCGGGAGCGATGCCACAGCCCTGTCCCGCTCCCCGGCAGAGCCTTCCCCGAGCACTGCAGCTCTCTCCTGGCACACAACCTGGCTGCACCTAATCCGTGGCCCTGCCACAGGACACTACGCACACAAAGAAGTCGGGAAAACTTCCAAAGTTACCCAGTTCCCACACTCGGGCACTCGACTGTGGCATTACTAGTCCTGCAGCAGGGAGTACGTGATGTTGATGGGAGTTGTCCTGCTTTGCCAGTGAGACAGCCCGTCGGAAGGCATCAGGGAGGCAGGCTGCGAAGAGCAAATTAAGACTCTTTGTTTTAACAAGCCCAGACAGAGGCAAAGGGAGCAGCTTTCCGGGTTTTTTTTTTTCTGAAGGTTTCCTTCCTTTAGGTGGCAGTATGTGTTTACAGCTCCCCGCAGCACCGCCTGCGCTCCCAGCCCTGCCGCCGAGCATCCTCCGCCTGTGCTCAGCCATCGCTGGGTTAATTTTCCAGAAAATCCTGCACAAGCAATTAAAATGTTAATGTTGTGAGGGAAATGCCTCCGTGGAAGTAAACTCATTCGAGAGTCAGTTGTGCTCGGTGGAAGGGGAACAGTCTATTGATTTTGAACAAGGTCATATCTCATCAGGCTTGCCACCTGGATTATTTTTGTTTGCGCTGATCAGCTACCGAGTCCTTGATTTCAGAGCGAGTTTGAAATTGCCTTAATGAAGCAGAAATTTGAGGGGGGGATGGTTTCCCTCCCAAGACTTTTCTTTATTACAGAAATGTGCTCCCTCACCTGTTTATCTCTGACCACCTGCTCACCTCTGTGCTTGTTAACCTTATTCCA